>NW_015661398.1:66391-81391 GCF_001515625.1 Sinocyclocheilus rhinocerous | reverse complement strand
GGTTGATGATTAGGAGGCCTTTTCCACATGCTTGTTTAATTTAATTTTAATAATCCATTTAATACTAAGAAATATTATCATTTGTAGACTCGAATGGAATAAGTTCATAGTGTAAATATTACTGTATCGGAAGGAAATTTAATAATGTTATGTAAAATATTGAAGTTAGGATGCCTTTTTAACATGCACGTTTACTTCAAATGAGGGAATACTATATATATATATATATATATAAAACTAAAATGTTTTTATACAATGATAAACCTAGAGATAATTCACCGAGTTCATTATTACACAAAGAAAATTTATTTCCTTATATATTAAGGATCATTGGGTTATTTATATGAAAATATACAGAATAATATATTTCAATATATTGAATACACTAGAAATTGCCACTTTTCATATGCTGAAAAATAGTTGGCAATATATTTACTTGTATACTGTTATATATATATATATATATATATATATATATATTAGTTACATTAATAAACATGGACTAACATGCACTAATTTACAAAAAAATCAAACATTGTCAACATTAGTTAATGCACTGTTAATGCACTGTGAACTAGCATGAAATATAATTGCTCAAACAAATATATTGCTCATTGTTAGTTAATGCATTAATTTATGTAAACAAATGAGAACTTACTGTAAAGTGTTCCTGATAGTCATAATGTTGTATAATGCACACGTTGCACTGCACTTAAAATTTTCATAACCAGACTCATAGAGCATTGTAATACTTAATTATTTAGAACTTTAAAAAGCACGCTGAAAGAAAATCCGTGCAGAAACAGTTTTCTACCAGAAATTGCTAGTAAATTTCACAAAAAATTACAAAGAAACAGTAATGCATTGTAGTAAACAATGCAACTTTATTAAATAAAAGTAGTGCATTGAATGAAACATGACATTTTGAAAAAGAAATACTGTATTTTCTTGTAAAACACTCCAATAATCTTTGTTTTATTTACAATTTTGAAAGATAATTTTTTACAGTGTAATGCATGAATAATATGACAAAATTGGGCGTTAAAGAGTATTTTAATGCATATGTCTATCAGTTTATATTAAAGTAATACACTTTATAATATAGATGTATATGTGATAAAATATGGTCCTGTTTGTGAATATGTTTAAACAAATATGTACTGTATATATTAATATGGGAACATGTATGTGCAATATATGTACTATATACATATATATTAAATTCTCCTTAGTTCTGTTGTTTGTTGCAAACGTGTTGCATATGAACATATATGTTGCAAGTTTGGTGCAAATAGTTTTTGCAAGAAGTCAAAGTCTGGTTGACTAAAATTGAATCATGTTTTGGCCATTCCAGTTTCATTATGTAAATTAGAGCATTGCATTGTTGGTTAACTCTCAGCTTCATGCTGCTATAAATACAAAAGTATATTCTTATATGGCTTGGTGTTTGTATGTTAATTTCTTCAGTAATTGTAGTTTTACGATATTAGTGCCTGGACTCATCTTTAGTGAGAAACTGACATCAGCAGCAGATTTACTCTGGCTCTGGTGTCTCAAATTTAAAAAAAACCTCACATTCGCTCCTCCACACACACTGGACAATCTGTGTCTTTGTCAATACGACGTTAAGCTGCTAGAGCGTTTTAGTGTGCTATTCACAGATTGTTCTGATGTGACTCATAATGACTCATAAGAACATCAGACTTTAAACGCATTCAGATCTGTGTGTTTGTGGTGTCAGTTAGTTATTTTTTATTTAGACTTTATGTATACTTTAGACTTTATTATCTAAAGGCAAATATAACATTCTTGCCACTGTTCTCTTTTCCTTTGCGTAGCGTTTTTATATCAATATAAATCACACTGTTGTGCTCTTTGCTTATGATGTCCATAATTTAACTGTGATTTTATTTCAGTGTCCGGCTGCCTTCCTTTGGGAATCACTGAAAGGATTTTTAGGTTGATCTCGGTGTGCTCTAAACTATAGGAAAATGCATTATTTTATGCAATTTTATCATCTTATGCTTTCTTTAGGAACAGTGAAAATCACACTCTGTTCCCATTTCAGTTCATGTAAAAATGCATATAAAGATTTAATAAAATCATTAGTGAACACATTCTATCATGATGCATTATATAAATGTATTCATGATGATTTAAAGTACACATAAAAATTAGTTGTACATAACTGTAAAAAAAAACAACTTTAAAATACATGTGTAATGCATTAAAATACTCTTTAACGCCCAATTTTGTTATATTATTCATGCATTACACTGTAAAAAAATGATCTTTCAAAATTGTAAATAAAACAGATTATTGGAGTGTTTTACAAGAAAATACAGTATTTCTTTTTCAAAATGTCATGTTTCATTCAATGCATTACTTTTATTTAATAAAGTTGCATTGTTTACTACAATGCATTACTGTTTCTTTGTAATTATTTGTGAAATTTACTAGCAATTTCTGGTAGAAAATTGTTTCTGCACAGATTTTCTTTCAGCATGCTTTTTAAAGTTCTAAATAATTAAGCATTACAATGCATTATGAGTCTGGTTATGAAAATTTCAAGTGCAGTGCAACGTGTGCATTATACAACATTATGACTATCAGGAACACTTTACAATAAGTTCTCATTTGTTTACATAAATTAAAGCATTAACTAACAATGAGCAATTATATTTCATGCTAGTTCACAGTGCATTAACAGTGCATTAACTAATGTTAACAATGTTTGATTTTGTTTTTATTATTTGTAAATTAGTGCATGTTCGTCCATGTTTATTAATGTAACTATATATATATATATATATTCATTCTCAATTGATGTTTTCACAGCACAAGATGGATTTACCGAAGCCTCCAGAGCATCAATATCTCTGCACTTGTAAAGTGTTTGCAGAACATTAAATGCTTAAACAGACCTCGGCTGTTTATGGTTTCGTTTATAAGGAAGACAATTAATTTTTAGCCTCTAATATTCTCAATTTTAGTTTTTTTATGGAGCAGAAACACAAAAAATGTATGTTTTACAAGAAAATACTATTTTAGGCCTTCAACTTCAAAATTTCGTGTTTAGTTCAATGTGTTGCTTGCGTTTTTTTTGTAACTATTTGTGAAATTTACTTGCAATTTCTGAATAAAAATTCTTTCTACACCAAATTTATGGTCTGAGGGTAATCTGTACAAAACATTTCATATTTCATATTTATTAAGGATATTTGTGCATTAAATATTAGTCCAGTTAAATGTTAAACCTGTTACCATCATCTTTTGGTTCCATATTCATTTTTAAAAATAAACTTTATCTAAAATAAAATAAATTTAAGTTGTAAATAAAACATATTGTTTATAAAATAAATGAGAAATGTTTGAGTTCATGTTGAGATCACTGACTTTTGATTGCAGACATTATTGCACTCTCTTCTAAAACAAAATGATTGTAATTTTAACGGTAAAGGACTGTTAATTGATTAATGGTAAGTTCCTTTATATGGTGAAAAACTGTAATAGATCTAATAGGACATTACATGTCATTTTACAGTAAAATATAGTTTTGGAAGTGAAAAAATACATATCTTATAATTTACAGTGAAAACCCATAAATTGACATTCCCAGAATCCTCTGTGTGCCTCTTCACATTTGATGGTTTTCACTGAAATAATTATCAGTTATGTAGGGTTTTATGTTGTGAAATGAATGTTTTTTGCATTATTTTATTGTTTTGTGTTTGTGTGTATGACACTGCGCACCTGTTTATTTCAGCTTGTGGAAAAGTTGTGATGAACTTTGATTCGTTGTGACTTTTGTGTCTTTACCATTTGTGTTCTTAAGGTGGTTTTATGACTTTTGATTGCAGACATTATTGCACTCTCTTCTAAAACAAAATTATTGTAATTTTAACGGTAAAGGACTGTTAATTGATTAATGGTAAGTTCTTTTATATGGTGAAAAACTAATAGTTCTAATGGGACATTACATGTCATTTTACAGTAAAATATAGTTTTGGAAGTGAAAAAAATACATATCATCTTATAATTTACAGTGAAAACCCATAAATTGACATTCCCAGAATCCTCTGTGTGACTCTTCACATTTGATGGTTTTCACTGAAATAATTATCAGTTATGTAGGGTTTTATGTTGTGAAATGAATGTTTTTTGCATTATTTTATTGTTTTGTGTTTGTGTGTATGACACTGCGCACCCGTTTATTTCAGCTTGTGGAAAAGTTGTGATGAACTGATTCGTTGTGACTTTTTCTTTACCATTTATGTTCTTAAGGTGGTTTTCATTTATTATAAAGGTAAAAATCAGATTTTAGGTATTTTATATGCATAATGTATAATAAGTCTGGTTATGAAAATATACCTTTGATTTTAGCAATTTTATATTATTTAGTCGTTTTAATTTATATTTCAATTGTATTTATTTGTTTAACATTATTTCACTATTTAAGTAAATTTCAAGTTTTTTTTTTTGTTTACTGCAAATTTAATTTCAGTCTGTAGAACTTAAAATGTTGTTACTGTATTTTTATGATTCTGGCAATTAAAGCTTTTTTTCTTTTCCTCTTTTTTACCTATTTAGTGATTTTTTACAGTTTGCAGTAAGAGGAGAAACGTGAGATTACAGGGCATTTTCTGTCATTGAGATATTAAAGAAAGACTGTGTGGTTTTTATTTCTTATGCATGTAGGTGTTCAGGAAGTATAATTTTGTGAAAAGATGAGTAAGAGATGACTAACATGCCTCTGATGCTGATCTGAATGCTGTGTTATAGTCAGAATAACCTCAGAGAGAGAGAGAGAGAGAGAGAAGGATGTCTTAGTTGTGCTGAGCAGCAATTAATCACAGTTGCCAAGTGATCCATTAGACATTCAAATGCACACAGATTGGACATGTGTCCAGGCGCAGGTCACTAATGCTGCCCTCTCTAACCACACGCGTCTCATGGGCCTCAGTCCACACAACCCCCAAAAGCTGAACGGAGAATACCTATTGATTAGGATACTAATAAATGTGGAATATCAATATGATGAATAGATGCGGTGGAGTATTTCACAGCTCTACTGCTACCACACTTTTGCTTTTATTAGGCTCTTTACTCCAACATACTTGCTGTTTTTTGCGAGTATTGAAAGAGTGTCTTTCAATTTGTGTGTTTATTGCTGAGCTCTCTGCATGTAATCACACTTTTTTTTTCATGCAATTTAATTAAATTTGTGTGCGCACTACCATTTTTAAAAATTTCATCTCGGTAACCACTTTACTTTCATGCATTTTTATGATGATCTTGCCGAGATCATGCACCTGTCAAAATATTGTTACTGTCAAAAGGCCTAAAAATCTAAATAAATAATATATATATAAAATATTTTAGATGCATAATATTTTTATATTTATAATATTTCTAATTTAGTTTTTATTGACTTTTATTTGGGTGGTTAAAGTATATATAAAACAGGTTACACCAATTACAGTAATTTCCAGGTAGATTTAGACTTTAAAAGGTAACCTAAAATTTATAACATTTATATTAACTGGTTTTATTCAACCCGAAAATATTATTTAACCAACTTATAAACATTAATTTATACCAATGCAACTATTCTTATGTGTAAAATTGCAGGTTAGCCTTAGGTTTCCTAAGAAAACTGCACATTTTCAGTAAACGTTGCTTTTTGCACGTTATACTTTGTCTGGAACGTTTTAATCAACGCGTCTTTTTAATCAATGAGCTCATTTGCCTACTCAGTGAGTGCGTAAAATCCAATGTCCCCATCAGACGCATGCAAATGCAGCCGCGTCACGCGTGCGTGGAAACGGACGCGTAATCAGCGCGTTAGAACAAAGCGCGCTTAGCCGCCTCTCAGGTTCGAATCCAGCATTGATCTGCGCTCCGTTTCAAAGGGACGCTGGGAAACTGCGCTATCGATCAGCTGGAGGTCACGCTCCGCCGCTTTCTGAGCCCCGGTGAGAGTCGAGGGGCATCAAATGCACCCCGAGGACGAGGGACACCCAGGAAAAACCACACAAATGTGAGCATTTGCGAGAAATCCCGCGAGCGGCGATCTCCATCTGTCGTCGCTCCATCCCCTTATCAGCCTCTGACAGCAAATCGTTCTGTAATGTTTGATGCTCATCCAGTCCGGAGCACTCTTTAAAGCCAAGGCGTCTCTCTTAAGAAATATGGCTCTAAAGCGCACCAGACGAGGGTTCTTTGTTCAAATCAGAGGCCTTTTTACTGTTAAATGGCATTTTTTAGGTTCCATTTCGAAAGTGTAACGAACCTTAAACTCCAACAACACAAAGAAATTGGCAGATACCGAATGATTATCAATTGAACTATAAATAAAATTTGAAAACAAGGAACCCTCTATAACGGCCCTTTGTCGAAAAGACATTATTATAATGCCAAACTGTCGTCTTGAAATGGCTTGAGCACATTTGCTTGTGTATTTGCCCTCATGAAGATGTGATGTAATGTGTATTTGTGCCTCGGAGGGTCCTCTGAAACCTGTTCTGAATATCACCAGATGAGTTCTTGTGTTAAATTATATATTTAGGTTTCCATAAAAGACCCTGTTTGGAAAACAAAAGCTTCTGAATTGAACTAAAGAAACTTAAGCATTGTTTTATAAAGGTGTTTTGCTAGATATTAATATTTTTGGAACAAAACTGCCATATACAGTAATTCTAGTTCGGGCTTTTTCTACATTTTGTTATGCACTCTTGGTCTTTATATCCATGGAACCTTTCCAGTTTCTTTAGATTATTAAAATATTCCTAACACTAATGAAATGTGGTTCTTTTAAGAACAGTTCACTGAAAGGATCTTAAGGAACCAAAATTGGTTCTTCTATGGCATCGATGTGAAAACCATCCTTTTGAAGCCTTTATTTTTTAGAGTGATAGTGGAAAAGGTTCTTTAGATTATTAAAACGTTCTTTACACTGTAAGAAGAACATTCTTTTAAGAACGGTTCTCTGAAAGGTTTCAAAAATGTTCGCTTCTGTCAAACCCCGCTTTTGGAACCTTTATTATAAAACATATAAAAATAGGTTAAAGTAAGCATAAATATATTGTTTTTAAAAGGCTCAAATGTAGTTTATATATAGATTTATTAAATAGGTTAAAGTATATATAAACCAGGTTACACCAATTACAGTAATTTCCAGGTAGATCTAGACTTAAAAGGGTAGCCTAAAAATGGTAACTGGTTTTATTCAAGTAAAAAATATTATTATTATATATTATTACCACTTTTTACAGTGCAGTTTCTTTAGAAAACTCCACATTGTTAGTAAACGTTGCTACCGTATTTGCACGTTATAGTTTGTTTGGAACGTTTAAACAACGCGTCCTTTTAATCAATGAGCTCATCTGCCTACACGATAAGTGCGTAAAATCCAACGTCCCCATCAGACGCATGCATTCTAAGAGTGTAAAATGTGTATTTTTGACTGTTTGTCCAGATTAAATTTCCTAAATCCTGGTCATGTGAAGGTGATGATGACTTACCTGCAAGCCTCAACGCGGACATCCTCTGAAACTCTGGTTCCTGTAACCATTTCCACATGCGTCTGAAAGTCTCGCGGCCGGACTTGAGTTTACTCCAGGGCTTTGGGTTGCGCAGCAGATCCGACAGAGTTCCCTGCGACCGACACAAGATCCTCTGCGCGAAGATGGCTTGAGGTATGCTGTATCGCTTGAGCTCGGCCGTGATCCTCTGCGCCACCTCCTTGGTGTTGATCTCCTCCACCTGCCCCGATCCGCCGCTCTGTGCGCCGCCGCCGTGCCGCTCTCTGTCCACCAGCATGGATCCGTTCGCCTGCGAGTGCAGGTGGCTGTGTGGGTGCATCCCGTTGAGATTAGAGATCATGCCGTGCCCGTGGCCGCCTAAACTCCGCGCGAGATGCTCCTCGCTCCGGGAAAGCATCGCCGCGTGGGACTCAAAGCCGCTTGGAGGGAGCATCTTGTCGTTGGGGAGATGCGCACTTGGCCCGTAGGCAGACAACGCTTGTTGGGAGTTGTGCAGAGAACCGAGGCCGTTGGAGAGCGGGGATAACGGCTGGCCCATGCCTGACATCTCTTTGGGATAGTGGCTGTATAAGTTGCCCATGGACGCCAGACCGCGGTCGTCGCGCATGAGCGTGAAACTCCCGCTGACGTTGCCGGTGGAGAGGCGCTGGTGCGCGGCGTGGTGGTGATGCGAATGCGGATGCGCGTGGTGGAACTTATCTGAGACTGTAGATATAGGTGGCAGGTGCTGAAGCGGCGTGAGGGTGGTGTAAGTATTGGACAAACTCATGCCCGACTCGCACATGGTCATAGCGGGATGCAGGTGGCCCGACAGCGCGGGGTCGCTCCGGTACTCACCGGCGCCCTCCAGGATCGAAGCCATGCTGGACACCATCGCCGAGCGCCCGTGGGTAACCAAGCTCCGGTGGGAAGCCGACGAGGGTCTGCCGTGCGAGGAATTCATCAGGTCCCCCACTTGCGCGTGCGACGCGACGCCGTGCATGTTTTCCATCGTGAGTTCCATCGTGAGAGCCGCGCAAAAAGACCTTATTTTCCCCGAAACGATTTCAAAACCAATCCATCGATTTCAAAGCTAGTCAGTCCAACATGACGCGCTGAAGCTTTTGTCCTGGTAAAATCGCCGCGGAGCGTTCGGTGCGCGTCTAGCTCGCTCTCTGCACAACAGCGCTTCTACCGAGAGGCGGGACTCGCGTCTGTCTAAAAAAAGGGCAAGTTATTTATTTTTCATTGGCTCAAGTTAAAAAATATAGATGTGAATCATTACCCTAAATTTTTTTAATTGGATGAATGAAACATTTTTTTCAGTGTATTTAATTATTTTAGTATAGGATACTTATATATACTTTAAGTTTATACTATCATATACTTAAAAATAAATAATGTATGATAAAAAATAACAGCATACATTTCGGATTATTAATTTATATATATGCATATATGAACATAGGCTATATGTGACCCTGGAGCACAAAACCAGTCATAAGGGTAAATTTTTTGCTACAAATATACCCCAGCGACTTAACACTGCTTTTGTGCTCCAGGGACACATATATTCAATTCAATTCAATTCACGTTTATTTGTATTGCTCTTTTCACGATGCCAATCGTTGCAAAGCAGCTTCACAGAAAATTTAATTTTCTACATTATATTTAGGAGTAGCTTATCAGTGGTGACTATGTAAGGGTGATGTCCATATGGCATAAATGTACAGTAAAAATCATGAGGTTAGTTAATGACATGTATTTAAATCGACGGTGAACACTATCAACAGCAATGATTATATGTTGCGATCAAATTTATAGCAAAATTTGGTAGTTTTGTATGTTGGTATAATTGGTCAAAATATCTTTTCTTTTCTTTTTTTATATATCATCATATATTGATATTTTCTATCATAATTTCCCATGCAAACTAAAGCATTTTTTAGATTTATTACGTTAAAGCTCTCTTGTAACTGGTGATGTCGGGTAACTGTTCAGCTCTCCTGCGTTGGCACGAGCATGTAGTTCCTTTTGGGTGGTCATTGATAAATCTGATCAATATATCGACTGACACTGATTAATTATGTTTTCTGACCCGGGGTGAGGGGGGCTGCATAGGTCAGAAAGTTTTGGTGCAGAGAAGAATGAACGCAAAGCGAGGAGAAGCAGGTTCGGCGAGCCGCAGTCGACGCCTTCCTAAAACCACAGGTATTTTCTATAATAATTATAATAATAATTATAATATCATATAAAAATAGTATTCATGAAATAATATTGTTTAATGTAAACTTGCAAGATATTGCAACAGAGACAGAAATGATCACAAGTGATCACAAATCGATCGGTAGCCTATTAATATTTTTATTATTAGCTTTTTATTTTATTTTGAATACAGCTGTAATTGTTTAATTTTTATTTCTCTTAATATAAGCTTAATATTTTGGATCTCTAAAATTCTCTGAATTACTTAATTATGGGCCTTCAGTAATTTATCATGCTGTAAAAATGTGCAATTTATTTTAAGGAGTTATTTCTGCCTGATCTGGCTTTTAGAATTGTGCAACATTATGTAGTTCGTTTAATTAAAATTCAATGATATTTAATATATGATTTGATTTAGATGTAACCAAACGAAACACATTTTTAACTTGCATGAAAAACATTTTACAATAATGCTATCAACAATATTAAATATACAACATGAATTGTGCCTCGTTTTTTAAAGTTGTAGCTGCCAGGTACATTGTTATTAATTATTCTCATTCTTACCATCGGTGTTGTTGTGTTTAGGGTGTTTCTAATGTAAACACATCTCTGAGAGAGGCCTGCAGAAGTAATGGCCTCACTTTAGAGCTGTCTTAGTCAACGTTACACAAACGAGCTCTGTGTCTTCTCGCTTTAATGTCCCTCTATTGATGAGCACTTCTATCGGAAATAAATTAGGCTTCTGCAGCCAGCAGTGAATCGGTTGCAGAGCGCGGCGCAGCGGCTCTGGAGCTTCAGTATCGGCTGCCTGAGCACCGGCGTGATGGATGTGCGCTCGCGCTCGCCGTTAATTCACCCGTGCACCGGCACAGCCTCTAACAGGACACCCGTGTGTGCGTCTTTATGAGTGCGGCGTACGGCTTATGCACTGCAATTATGTGCAAATTGTTTGTATTTATAAATGCATAAAATGTTAAATGCACACTTGACTTTAAATTTGTTTGCCAAAACAGGAAGGTGTCTTTATATGCACGAGTGTGTAAAACTTCCCTAGTTTTTCATGCATTTAAATGCATTTGCTTTTTTGATCCAGTAAAAAGGCAAAATGTTCTAAAGTGTATTATTTGCTGAGGATTTATTTGATATGACCACAATTATTATTACAAACATATGAATAGCTTATATCATGTGCAAATCGCATCAGTCTGGACCCTGTTTGAGGCCGGCTGTATCAGTTGTTAGTAGTTTAGTAATTAACTTACAGTGTGATTTTCAGCCTTGCTTTTTTTGTAGAAATATAATGGAAAGCATGTTTCGGCTATTTTTTTTTTTTTGCATTTTACAGATTTACTCAGTTTATCAATGATCATCAACGCCCAGTTTTATTTTCTTTAATAGTCGTTTCTAAATTTAAAGAGATGCGGCTTCAAATTGCGTCGCCACTATATTTGCTCATTCTATTTTGTATATTTTAAATTTTATATCTTATGGTTTATTAATTAAATAAGTAAAACTTTTCAGTTAACCGAAAAAAAGTTATGCTGGACCCAAATTTCCTGCAGTTTTTCTTTTCCTTTATCTGATCTTTGCGTTGCAAATCTTGTTTGATGGGAACTTTGTCTATTTTTATGTGATAAAAGAGAGTTTATCCCGGTCATTGATATTGATCAGACATCAGCGGGAGACACACAACCAGAGAAAGTCAGAGAACGACTTTCACAGTCTTTTACAATCGTTATGATTTTATTTTTATTTTTTTTACGTGTTTTGTCTTTCACGTGCTATATCTCAACTAAGAAAAATATCTGATATTTTAGCAATATTAGCTTGTTAATTTTAGTGATTTAATTACTGTAAGTAATTATATATATTAATCTAGTAAATTATTAAACATTATTATTATTAGCCTATTATTATTGAATAAATAAAAAAATCACAGTGCTAAATTGCTAGTTTCATTATTATTAATAAATAACAATTTTTCCAATAGGGCTGTGTCGGATAAATATGAATATTTCATTTAAAACATTTTTTTAAATGAATGATTTACATTTTAAAAACGTATTTTCAAAGTTTTTGACATTGACCGAAAATATTTTGAGTTTGAACGCGTGAAAAATCTTAAATTAAAAAGCTTGTTAAAAAGTTATTGTCTGTTCAAATGCTGATGTTTATCACAAGATTCGATTAATGCCTATTTCAGGTTCTGTTGAATTAATTCACATTTCTTTTCAAGTAATCAACGTTTTACACTTTTACGAAGTTAATATTTCGGACGATATGTTTTTGATAAAGTTTTATTTTTAGGTGGTCGCATTCAACTTTTTCTCGCTGTCCGAATCGCGCTCCGCAGATGTGCGTGTTTTCAGATCTTCTGTGTGCATGGTGTTGAGGAAAGACAGACGACCTGCGTCCTCCTGTATCGATGCCATCGGAAATCAATAGCCTTTAGGTCAATGGAAATACACAGATTTGGGGTCTTACGCTGCAAATGAACCTCTTGAAACACGAAATAAGACGAAACCTGATCGACGCGAGCGCGTGTGAATTCCGCCGCGCATCAGACGCTCAGCTTCTCTCGGACACACAGAAGGTAAAGGACATTTATCACTCTCCTGTAACTCATTAACATTGATGTTTGAACGCTAATCTAAACAGATGCCATCTCTAATTTAGTTTTTCATGAAGAACGCTTTCAAATCATACTTGCATTCGCAAAACAAAAAAATATATATTATTGGAGAATCAAGGAAAATTAACAGGCCTAATTCCTTTAGATTATGCTATTTTACTTATTATTAAATATCTATAAAATAGTTTATATGTGCTGCACGTACGGAAGAGTCTTTTGCTCATGTAAAGTTTACATTTTTCATTAAAAAGCTGTTCTTGAACTATTTTAATTTAAATAAAATTTGCCATCGAAATATTTCTAGTAGAACTCTCAAAGAGGACTCAATCCAGTAATTACCATTAAAATTAGCAGTTAGTTTTAGTAGATGAATTAGGGGATTTGAAATAATAATAATAGGCCTAATAATATTACTGATATTATTGTTTATATGTAAACATCCAATATCACTTATAAATATTCCTATTTTTTATTTTATATTTGTTAAATTATTAGTTTTGCATTTAAATACGTTTTATTTGCTTGCTTGTTTTTACGCGTGTTCCTTGCATTTGAGGATGTGATTTTATTTTATGCCAAGGCCTGCTGAATTTTATAGGCTATTAATAAAATGCAAACTGTTTTTCACTGTATGCGTGTCTTCTGCTTAATGTCTGCGAGGGAAACGGCGGATACAAAAAAAAAAAAATGAAAACAACATCATGTGGCTTCAGGCCTAAAAACGATTCTGCATCAGGAGAAATTCATAATTCAAACATTACTGTGGCAGCAATCGATGAGACAAATGCCTTCAACTCTCACAGGCGCCGTATCTGCAGGATATATGCATATGACATGCATCAAAATACTTCATTATAAGTGTATGAGCTTAGGCATTATTATTTCGACGCAGTATGCAGAAAGTGTATTGCTGCATTTGAAAAGACACACACATATAGCCTAAATCTAACTTATCCAACATAAATAAATAGCCCTATGTGTTTTTGTTTTTTGTTTTTGTGTGTGTGTGTGTGTGTGTGTGTTATTGTCGCGTGCTGCAATGCATGCATGCAACGTGGTTGTTACATATTTTTATATAATTAAAAATTTTAGATCATGATGCTCTTCAGTAGAGTGACATTTGGCGAACAGGTGCTGATAAAGAATGACACCCGATTGATCCGATAGCTTTTCCTCTGCAGATTATGAAATATGTATGGTGATCAATGACTTTTGCCTTGAACAGCACCTAAAGCTGCTCTACAGCAGTCCAAACATGCTCCTTTTATAATTATTACTAGATCAACTCTAACACATGCAGGAAGCATATTTTGTAAAAAAAATAAATAAATTAAAAAAATATATATATATATATGTATATATATAAATAAATGAAATAATAAAACATCTCGGGCCTTAAATTCATTGGAGAACCGGTTGCTAAGAAACAGACAGAGAGATGGATTGAGAAGGAATAGTCGATCAATTCTACAGAGAGAGAGAGAGAGGTCCTGCATTTTTCATGGCGGAGGATCCCCAAATCCAGGTGTGAATAACTTGTTGCATCTTTCCCAAAAAGACTCATGGCTGTATTAGATCAAAAGGGTGCTTCTACTAAATACTGAGCATTTTTCAGTTTTTCTTTTTTAATAAATCTGCAAAGATGTCAACAATTCTGTGTTTTTCTGTCAATATGGGGTGCTGTGTGTACATTAATGAGGTAAAAAAAATTAACTTAAATGATTTTAGCAAATGGCTGCAATATAACAAAGAGTGAAAAATTTAAGGGGGTCTGAATACTTTCCGTACCCACTGTATATATATCTATATATGGGCTATATATATTTGCATGAATATTATTTATTATCCACCCTCTAATTTCGCAAAGCGGAAGTAAGCCACTAGGTAAATAACCAGGAGAATAACAAAGTGCAGGTAAATGTATTTGTAAAAGTATTTGCGCTACAAACTCGTATGTTTATTATGATTAAATAAAATGATAACAAATACCAGTTTGCAATCTGAACAGCATAACAGACTGTTTTTGTAAAGGGAAAATAACCGGAAGCGACAGACACTGAAGTCTGGCAAGTTTCAAAATGGCCACGTCCGACGTTATAGGCCTGTATAAGGTGGAGAGATTCACACTTTCTCATTATGCATGCTAATTAAACATTAATATTTATGCTTTCATGGGCTGTATATTTCCACACACATGCACATCCTCAAAATGTTTTCATTTAAATAGTCTATGCACAGTATCATCCCCAAAAAGATATAGAAATATTCATCGGAATCAGAAAGAGCTTTATTCCCAAGTATGTTTATACACACACAAGGAGTTTGTCTCGGTAACAGAACTGCTTCCAGTGCAGAAGTACAGACATATACAGAAATTAAAGCAATGAAGTAAACTATAACACAATAATAAAAATGAAAAGTTATTGTCTTGTTTGTGCAAACTATAGCCGAGTTATGTGAGCACACGAGTGGTAGCGGGTCACATTCATGATATACATGATACATTCTTAATTCTGTCTATCATGAATCATGAATTTGACCACTCATGTGCCCACACAACTACTAGTTTGCACGAAGCAACACAAGAAAAAGCCCACGCATGTACACACACACACACACACACACACACACACACGC
>NW_015661398.1:55710-65438 GCF_001515625.1 Sinocyclocheilus rhinocerous | reverse complement strand
CGCACGCACGCAGGCACGCACACACACACACACACACACACACACACACACGCTCACATGTTGTGTTATGGCTGTGCAGAGCATATTGAGAATGGATATTGATCTTCTCGTGCAGTCAGCTCTGTCTCATCTCTATTCTGCACACAGCAATCTGTGCTGGACTCTACAGTAGCGCTGAATGCCAAACTCTCTGTTTTTCTCTTCCTCCAGCAGAGGAGCTGCGTTTCGATCATTGACAGGGGAGAGTGGGAATTTATTAGGACAAAAATATCTGGAATCTCTATGGAAACACAATGAAATCAGAAGCTCTGGCCCAGTTTCAAAGAGAGCAGCATCTTTCTGCACATGCAGTTTTTATGATGTAATGTATCAGTACAACACTCTGTGAAATACTGTATCCCACAATGCAATGCACTCGACTTGACCTTACCTTGTTTTGCAACACACAAGTAAGATGTTTTCTGAGAATGTGCGAGACTTCCGATTCATTAGCCACTGAAGGTAAGTACCCAGCTAACAGAGAATGTTCTGGCAAGGTTCTCTCAACGTTATGAACAAACATTCCTCCAATAATGTTAATAGAACATTTGCTCAAAGTTCTCTGGTCTTTAATAATGTTCTCAAAACGTTAGAACAAAAATGCTATTTATACATCGCTCATGGAACGTTTTTATTCTAAAACATTTTAGTTTGGTGTTTGTCTAGCTTTTTTTAAATGTTACTATTTGTTTCGGAACGTTCAGAGAACATTCCAAAGTTTCATTCCCATAATGTTTGCTAAATGACAAAACAGAATGTTCCCATAACAAGAAACAGTTTTAAAACATAACGTTAATAGAATGTTCGTTCAATGGTATCTGGACTTTAATAACGCTCTCAAAATGTTATTTATACATCACTCATGGAACGTTTTGCTTCTAAAATGTTTTAGTTGGATGTTCACTGTAACATATTTTTAAATGTTACTTGTTTCAGAACATCCAGGGAACATTTAAAAGTAACATTCCCATAATGTGTGCAAAATGATCAAATGGAATGTTCATACAACCAAGAAAACATTTTAACATTTTGAACTTTCAGAGAACTGCATAACCTAATGGGAACGTTAGTACAACGTTCTTAGAACATATTTTTGTTAGATGGGTAACTAGAAGAATTTGCTACAATTCAGTGCGGTTATGATTACGATAATCAATTAAAATAAGAAATACCAGTTTGCGGCATCAAGCAGCATAAGGAGCTGTTTTTGTACAGCTAAAATAACTGGAAGCGAAAGACGCCGGAAGTCTCGTATATTCAGATTATACCAAGAAAACATTTTAACATTTTGAACTTTCAGAGAACTGCATAACCTAATGGGAACGTTAGTACAACGTTCTTAGAACATATTTTTGTTAGATGGGTAACTAGAAGAATTTGCTACAATTCAGTGCGGTTATGATTACGATAATCAATTAAAATAAGAAATACCAGTTTGCGGCATCAAGCAGCATAAGGATCTGTTTTTGTACAGCTAAAATAACTGGAAGCGAAAGACGCCGGAAGTCTCGTATGTTCAGATTATAAACGGCCGCTCATGCTTTTACGTTAAAAATAACATAAATATTTCCAGTGTGATGAATGCACTAGGCCTAAATGAAATGTCAACAGTGATTTAACTCCCTTTTCATTATTTAATAACTGAAAAAAGGAAAAACCCAGTTGATCTTTAAAAACTAACTTTAATCTTCTTTTTCCTCAAGCAGCAGCTCTGAAGTTTGAGCAGGTGAATGTTAAAGTCTGCTGCGTACGAGGGGTCACTCAGTGTCCACTGCAGGCCCGCGGCTGATTTGATCGGGTCGGGTCGGTCCGGTCAGTTTGAGGGATGATAAGGTGCTCTTATCTCGTGTTGACAGAGCCGAACGTAATCAGAGCCTGTTTACTGCGGGGATTAATTGATCGCCTAATATCAGCTGATAAACCGTGAATGTGGACCAATGAGAGGCTCTCATCAAACACCGCCGGCCAATGGGAGCAGAGAACAGAGGTGAGTGGAGGCGCTGAGTCAATCAGAATAACATTAGTCAAGAGTTCAGTAGCTTGTAAAAATGCTTTCTGTTCAGTTCAGGTGCTTAGATGCAGTTTTGCATGTCACTATAGTAAATCCATCAATTACTACAGTGAACCCACTGGCATACTAACATCCTATTTCTGCAGTATGTGAATGCTCTTTATGCCGGTAAATACATTTAGCACAATGTTTGCAGTGCACACTGCTTGTGGTACCATATCCCACAATGCAATTCTTGCAATACTTACATATAAAGTGTGACAAACCAAAATAACTCTTTAAACATATAACTGGACACAACACTGCATTAAACATGACTTAATGAACACATGGTGTTGCATTACTATTTAAAACATTAAATATATTAGTGTTTTACTGTATATATATATATATGTGTGTGTGTGTGTGTGTCTGTGTGTGTGTGTGTGTGTGTATATATATATATAATCAGCGATTTAAAAATGTTTTATCTTAATATTTCATTTAATTTTTAAAAGATTTGTTTTATTTTTAATTTTTAATTTTTTTTGTTTGTTTTTTTTGTGCTATTTTAATAAAAATAAACATTCACAATTTTCAGTACAACAGCACTCTTGCTTGTGCAATATTGCTTAAATTATAGAGCTTAATATCATAACATAAGAACTATGATTAATTGTTGCTACAGGTTCAATATTGCATAAAATATTTTATGTATTTATATTTTATGTCACAATGACATGAACACGGGTGAATTTTAAAGCATTTTGTTTTAAGTGGCTGTTTAACTTCTGCACCTGAAAACTTTCTCCTTTATCGAATCAAAAGGTTTCATACTAAACGTATTTAATTAGGAATAATTGATGATCTATTCATAGCTCATGTCCTCAATATCTCAAGCTATCCTAACAGACTTTTGTACAAGTCTTTTACCTAACAGAAGTCATTTCTTTAATCAGGAAGTGACGTTATTTATTTAAGGGAAATCAGCACCACAAATATCAGTAATGATCTGATGAATTCTGTATTTAAAGAATATTAATTTTGCATATTAAACTGGATGCATACATTTAAAGATGCCCTAGTTCTCATCTGCACCTGGATCTTTTCAAACCTCCAATCATAACCAGAGGAGAAATATGGCAGCCTCATTTTTTCCATTCCACAGGCATATTGATTTTGTGAGGGAACAAAGGAGGATGGAAAACGCTGGAGATAGAGTGTGAGGAAAGCATGTCATTTATTCTGAGAACGGAGATTCTGCTTCACAATAAGCAAATCAAGATGAAAACAGCACAGTGGATGCATCTATATTAAATCTTAAACATAACATCTAACATTAAATGAGCACAGCAACATTTTGAGACATCAGATTGCACACCGAGCATGTAAAGAAGAGGAAAGCGCTAGAATAAACCTGAGACACTGAGCATGTAAAGAAGGAACAAACCTGCATGCGTGATGGAGTGTGTGTGATGCTGCATGTGTGTGTGTTGTGAAGATTTACAGTATGTGAGAGTGAGAGTGTTGAGCTTGTGTTTGGGTGATTAGTCTGGTTGGCCAGCGATAGAGAGAGTTGATCAATACTGCATCGATCGGAGCCACGGAGCATCAGGGGGATTGAGAGAGAAAGAGGGGAAGGGGTTGCAGGTTGACTTTTAAAAATCCTTTGCTCTGGAGATGACAAATAATCCTTGGAATTGGAAGGAACATGAAAACACTCGGATTTCCAGCTGAAGCCAGCCGTAGAGAGACACAGAAGCTGGTTTTCATACGTTCAGATGGTTTATAGAGACTTGTGAATGTTTCCACCATGATGCTACACTCTCAAAACAAAACAAACAACAACAACAACAACAAAAAAAAAGAAACAAAAGCTGTCAATGGGGCAGTGTTGCCAAATATGGAAGGCAGACAGGGCCAAAAGTCTTTAAATGGAATGTGAAAATTTAACACGGCCAGAATGTGCTTGTCTGCACATACAAAAGAAACACGTTCAAAATTGATGTGTTAACATGGACAAACAGTGCGTGTTGACATGGTCAAATTTCACACGTTTTGTTTAAACACTTTTGGCCCTGTCCACCTTCCATAGTCAAAGCCTGTTTGAAAAGTCGCTAAATGTCACTAGATGACGTCACGCCCGAATTAGCATATCAATCTCCTTGTATCAGCCCTTTACATTTGTTTCCCTTTTATACAGCCTATTGCTATTTTAATACGGCCAAATTACCAATACAACCGCTCTCGTTTGCATTATTTTTCTGTTTCTGTTGTCAAGAAACCAAGTTAGAAACCACAGATTTTTTTATTATTATTTTAGTGTTTGCTAATCACAAAACAATTGCTAAATATAGGCTATTTAAATATTGCAAAAACAATAATAAAAGCTGCAGCAACGATAAGACAATCGCTAAATTGCCAACACAGCAATGAGGTGTTTCCCTTTCAAAAGGGACTCTTTTGTACCTTATTTACCCCCAGAGGGTGCAGATAAGTACTTTAAAGGTACATATTAGTATCTTAATGGTACAGCTTTTGTACCTTTTTTCTGAGAGTGTAGAGTATTTTGGGTGGTTGCTAGGGTGTTGCTATGCAGTTGATGTTCTATGAGTATTACGGTTTTTATATTTTCAGTTTTCATTTTAATTTTAATTTTTGCTGTGTTTTTATCTCTTTTTTTTTAAATGTCTCTACATAGTTTTTTTTTTTCTTTCATTTTACTTATTTTTAAGTTAATTTTATCTTTATTTTTTATTTAAGTTTTGGTATAATAAGTCTTTTATATATTTTATTTCAGTTCATGTTTATTTTATTTCAAGTAACAAAAAAATACTTTTTAAAATGGTTTTAGTTTTAGTTTTACTTTGGTTAACTATAATAACCCTGGTTTCTGTTTTTCCCTCTCCCAAATACTGTTATAATTTTTATTAATATTTTAAATTCATTTATATGTTTTCCATTTTGAGTTTAGGTAAAGTTTTAGTAAATTGTATTTATTTGTTTATTTTGTATTTTTATTTAGTTTTACTTATTTTAGTACATCAAGTTAAACTAAATGAATATGAGAAATGTTGCCATGGCAACGTGTGTGTTCACAGCCCCTGAACGCTGCAAAAGGCATTGTTATTATTCACAGCCCCTGAACGCTGCAAAAGGCATTGTTATTAGTATTGATCCATATCCTTGACTTGGTAAAAATGTGCTCTATTATTAGGCCCGTGTGCTTTGTTTTCACTATTTGAGAGCTGTCCTTTCCAGGATGCGATGTGTGAAAGCCCTCTAAATCTTGTCTCAAATACACAATGAAGACCTTTAAAGGTCAGGTTACCTTAATATGGACCTCGAGTCTAATGGAAATTGCATATTGTTATTGGTCTTTCTAAATATTGTGAAATATAGGGAACCGCTAAAAAGATTCACTTTAAAAACAAAAACAAAACAAAAAAAGACTAAATTAATGCATATGATATGCAAAGGAACTAAAGATAGTGTTTTACATGTTTTACTAATTTTAGTATAATTGAGACATGATTCTAGCTTTTATTAATATTTTATATTAGTTTTTATTTTTGTGTTTTTGATTTGATTTAGATTTTTTGTTTTATTTTTATAGTTTGTATTAATGTTTAGGTTTGTAGTTATTTTAGTTCATCAAGTTAAACTAAATGTAAATAAGAAATGTTGCCATGGCAAGTTATGTATTTTATTTTATTTCAGTTAACAGTTAATTATTTCAGGTAATATTTTATTTCAAGTTATAAATGTTTTTAGCGTTTCACTTAAATTACTATCATTGAGATATTGTTATTGTTTTTATAATTATAAAAATAGTGTATAAATATTAAATATAAATATTTAACTTTTTATATTTATACTTTACATTTTCATTTCAGCTAAAGTTTTATTAAAGTTGTCATGTTTTGTAATTGCGATTAATTAGTTTTTTTAAATGTCTATGGTTTTTATATATTTTTTAATTTCAGTATTAGTTTTAGTACATTAGGTTAAACGAAGTGAAAATGAGAAATGTTGCTTGTCAACTAGCTGTAAAAAATAAGTTTGTTTTATATATTCTATTTTTATTTCAGTTGACGTTTATTTATTTAAGTAATATATTTTTTATGATTTTAGTTTAGTTAACTATAATAACCCATGGTTTACTTGCATAATAAATTTATTGGCTCCTTTGTACTATTTATCATCTTTTTCAAACAATATATGCATATAAAACGTGTGTTTATGTGTGTTTTACAGGAGGACTTCAGTGTGTCTCTATGTATGTCAGGTCAAAGTTTACTGAGCACATTTTTAGTGCACTTCGTTGCCATATGTCAGAGGTCAAAGGTCAGCAGAGGTGACCTCTCATGTGCTATTGCTCTGATCACCATAATCAGATCTATAAAGGCACTTGAGTGACCAGAAACATTTACTGAGATGCAAAACAATAATGCACGTTTGCACATGATTTAGCATCTGCAGCAGGTTTTATGGTTGCATGAATATCTACAGAAGATTTTATTGGTCAATATAGGAGTTTTAGCCATATTTAATGCAGTGAGGGAGTCCGTTTGTCTGTCTGGTTTTTCTTTTCCACAAACAGACATTAGAGCATTAAAAAAGATCGACTCAATAAAAATCTAAAGAGACCCTTCACTAAATCAATGGCTGAACCGGTTCACTTTCATCCTCCTTCAGAACGGTTCAGGGGTTCAGAGAAGGTCAAAGGTCAACTGTTTGTGTTAAATTCTCCAGCAGAGATGTTACGTAACGCGTCGCCGTTTATGATGTGTCACGCGGCGGAAACGTTTCATTGGCGTTCAAAGGAAGAAGCTCAGAGGTCAAGAGAGTTCAGGTGCTGTTTAGCGCCTTTTAAATAACAGGTGCTTATCAATAACTCTCACGTGCTCCACGTCTAGTGCTTAAAAAGCATGAGAGTTTCACAGCAAAATCAGCCTGCTTCCACCAGATATACAGAGAACTCAAAGCAACTGACTGGACAACTGGCCACTTACTAATAGAGAGTCTCTTCTGCTCACCAAGGCTGCATTTATTTGATCAAAAATGCATTAAAAATAGTGAAATATTATTACAATTTCAAATATCTGTCTTCTATGTGACTATCTGTTAAACTGTAATTTATTCCTGTGATCAAAGCTGTATTTTCAGCATCATTACTGCAGTCTTCAGTGTCACATGATCTTCAGAAATCATTCTAATATGCTGCTTTGCTGCTCAAGAAACATTTCTGATTATTATCAAAACAGTATTTTTGTGCAAACCATGAAGCACTATCATTCAAATAGAAAGAATACAATAAATAGTTTTATTCAGCAAGGACACATTTTTATCAGAAGTGACAGTAAACACATTTATAATGTTACAAAAGATGTCTATTTCAAATAAATGCTGTTCTTTTAAACTGTCTATTCATCTGTGAATCCTGAAAAATAAAATGTATCAGTTTCCACAAAAATATTGTGCAGCACAACTGTTTTCAACATTGATAATAATCAGAAATGTTTCTTGAGCAGCAAATCAGCATATTAGAATGATTTCTGAAGATCATGTGACACTGAAGACTGGAGTAATGATGCTGAAAATACAGCTGCGCATCACAGAAATAAATTACATTTCAACAGATATTCACACAGAAAACAGCTGTTTGCAATTGTCACTGTTTTTACTGCATATTTCATCAAATTAATGCAGCCTTGGTGAGCAGAAGAGAAAAATATCTTAATCAAAAAGAAAAGTTAAGAATGTTGGAGCTCATGGCAGGTCTGTATATAGGGTAAAAATATTACAAATATCATGGTGAAAAAAGTGAATGGGATTGTAACTTTCATAACCTGATGTTTCTCATGACAGATCTTTGATGTAAAACTCGGCAGCTTTATTGGCGATGCTTTACTGTTGTTCAGTTTAATCAGACTGTGAATCCTCCCCTGATAGCTTTACATTTTAATTTGATCTGCAGGAGATTCTTTATTTCTCACTGGAATCTCTGCAAGTATCTCTCCTTTCTTTGCCCTTGTTCTCTTGCAGCGACCCCAGGACTCTAACACACGGCTGTCCTGGTCGTGCTGCTGCTTTTAAATTAATATATTGATATTGACAAGCCATCTGCTGCAGGGCATAAATTATTGGGAGGAAGAAGGCTTTGATCACGTGTCTGTTAGCATCCATGATGACATATACACCCCCTCTGGGATGAACGCCGCTGGTGCCATTTTGAAACGTGTTCAGCAGCAGAAGCTTTAACAATCTACGTTCGTGCATTTGGCATATGGTTTATGCAAAGCGACTTGCATGCATGCATTTGATTAGATCATGCATTGCATAGGAATCTAACATTTGTTTTCACAAGTAACACTGTGATGGTAAATTTCACACTGGAAAAATGTATCTTTTTTTTTTTTAATTCTTAATAAAGATGAATGCAGTCAATTTTACAAGAAAATACTATTTCAATCTTTATATCATAATTTCATGTTTAATTCGTTGTAATTATTTATGAAAATTTCTAGCTTTTCAGTGATTGAAAACCTTTCCAGCTGACATTTCACTTAAAAATCAAAAGATACTATACTATACTATACTATACTATACTATACTATACTATACTATAGGACTACACTATAATATACTATACTATAGGACTATACTGTACTGTACTACACTATACTATAATACTATACTATAATATACTATACTATAGGTCTATACTATACTATAGGACTATACTGTACTGTACTACACTATACTATAGGACTATACTATAATATACTATACTATAGGTCTATACTATACTATAGGACTATACTGTACTGTACTACACTATACTATAGGACTATACTATAATATAATATACTATAGGACTATACTGTACTGTACTACAATACACTACACTACACTATACTATACTATATTATAGGACTATACTGTACTGTACTACACTATACTATACTATATTATAGGACTATACTATATTATAGGACTATACTATAATATACTATACTATACTATACTATACTATAGGACTATACTATATTATAGGATTATACTGTACTGTACTACACTATAATATAGAACTATACTATAATATAATATAATATACTATACTATAGGACTATACTGTACTGTACTACACTACACTATAAAATACTATACTGTACTATGCTATACTATACTATACTATAGGACTTTACTGTACTGCACTACACTACACTATACTATATGACTTTACTGTACTGTACTACACTACACTACACTATACTATACTATACTATACTATATTATAGGACTATACTGTACTGTACTACACTATACTATAGGACTATACTATATTATACTATACTATAGGACTATACTATGTTATAGGACACTATACTATAGGACTATACTATATTATACTATACTATAGGACTATACTATACTATAGGACTATACTGTACTGTACTACACTATACCATAGGACTATACTATAATATAATATACTATACTATACTATACTATAGGACTATACTGTACTGTACTGTACTACAATACACTACACTATACTATACTATACTATACTATATTATAGGACTATACTGTACTGTACTACACTATACTATACTATACTATATTATAGGACTATACTATACTATACTATAGGACTATACTATAATATAATATACTATAGGACTATACTGTA
>NW_015661398.1:52805-53694 GCF_001515625.1 Sinocyclocheilus rhinocerous | reverse complement strand
ACTATACTATAATATACTATACTATACTATACTATACTATAGGACTATACTGTACTGTACTACACTATACTATACTATGCTATGCTATGCTATATTATACTATAGGACTTTACTGTACTGTACTACACTACACTATACTATACTATAGGACTATACTGTACTGTACTACACTATACTATACTATACTATATTATAGGACTATACTATACTATACTATAGGACTATACTATATTATAGGATTATACTGTACTGTACTACACTATAATATAGAACTATACTATAATATAATATACTATACTATAGGACTATACTGTACTGTACTACACTATACTATACTATACTATATTATAGGACTATACTATACTATACTATAGGACTATACTGTACTGTACTACACTATACTATACTATGCTATGCTATGCTATATTATACTATAGGACTTTACTGTACTGTACTACACTACACTATACTATACTATAGGACTATACTGTACTGTACTACACTATACTATAGGACTATACTATAATATACTATACTATAGGTCTATACTATACTATAGGACTATACTGTACTGTACTACACTATACTATACTATGCTATGCTATGCTATATTATACTATAGGACTTTACTGTACTGTACTACACTACACTATACTATGCTATGCTATACTATACTATACTATAGGACTATACTGTACTGTACTACACTATACTATACTATGCTATGCTATGCTATATTATACTATAGGACTTTACTGTACTGTACTACACTACACTATACTATACTATAGGACTATACTGTACTGTACTACACTATACTATAGGACTATACTATAATATACTATACTATAGGTCTATACTATACTATAGGACTATACTGTACTGTACT
>NW_015661398.1:52263-52697 GCF_001515625.1 Sinocyclocheilus rhinocerous | reverse complement strand
TAAAAAAACATAATTCTTCTTATTGGAATGTAAAAAGGGGGGGGGGGACAATAGTATATTATTTAAATTGCAAAGTATTTATACATAATGGTACTTATGTATGAATATTTGTTTTACTGTTTTTAATTTATGCTGATTTAATAAAAAAAACACTATATTACATGCAATATTCACTGTACAAAAAAACTGTACATTGCCTCGCTAATGAGACTAAATCATTATTAATAATTGAATGAATGTCACAATTACATGCAATATAACATAAAAAATATAAATAAAATATATAAATAAAATTATAATTCTTATACTTACCACAAATTATATATTATAATGAGAATTTGAGAGAAAATGTTCTTAATTTTTGTGCAATGCTATTTTTTTTTCAGTAGGAACTATTTTAAACCAATTCACCTTGAATAGTTTCAATATTTTTA
>NW_015661398.1:16612-52249 GCF_001515625.1 Sinocyclocheilus rhinocerous | reverse complement strand
AGTTTCAATATTTTTATTAATATAGATCTATTTTTATCAATATAGATATATTTTTATAATCTATATGTATTTTTGTACTTGTTTTTATTATATATATATATTTATATATATATATATAGTTTTTACATCTAAAAATGTGTATTTATATATATTCATAGTGTCACTATTTTTAAATGTCAAGCCTTAAGAAATTTCATCCTAGCAGTAGTGTGTTTGTTTGCCGAGTTCATTGTGATTTACATGCCCAGCAGATTGATCAATATTCTAATCATCTTGATGAAGGTTGTGCTGGTTAAAAGGACACCCAATCAGTGTGAGTGCTGTCCAGCCCTCCGGCCACTGCTGACCCCGCGACCCCCTGAGTGACCCTCAGGTCAAAGGTCAGCTCCTAAGGTCAACCATCTCTGGCCACTGCACTGGACAGAGTCGTCTCCATGGATACACAGGCGACCTGAGAGACTGTGGGAGTCATGGAAACGACTCCTGGAGATCCGGCTGGTGTTTCCCGAGAAGACCTTCAACTCCCTCTGCTGGATCTGAACAAACAGACCCTGCAGCTCAGAAAGAACAAAAGCTGCTGGGGGATTGTCCTTGTGCTGCAATAAAATGTACATTAAAACCTAAATTTGGTGTCAGTCTGCATGTAAAATCAGTCTAGACGTATATATAGCAAGCTGGAAGCATTTCAAACATTTTTATTTTTTAAAGCAGAATTTAGGAAATGTTCCATATAGTGTATAATGGTGTGTTTCCACATTGGCCTATCCATCTTTTCTAATGCCATTTCCTTTCATTTGAGACTGGAAATCTTGGATTTGTCTTTCATCTCCAATGAAATGAAATGAAAAACAGTTCAAGCGAATGAATGTCTTTGTCCTTGCCACTAGAGTTTTCTGCTTATATGTGCTGAGATCTGCAGTGTTTGCATTCATCATTCTTGGTGAGTTATGGCCCTCTAGTGATGCAGCAGTATACAACCCTTCATGCTCTAATCTTCTGCTCATACACACTGGTATATACAATTGTAACTCTTATGTTATGTTGTGTTGTGTTGTGTTGTGTTAAGTAAAATGTTTGGAACAATTATGATTGTTTAATGATTTTGAAAGAAGTCTCTTCTGCTCACCAAAGCTTCATTTATTTCATTAAAAAATACAGTAAAATTATGAAATATTATTGCAATTTAAAACAGCTGTTTTCTATGTGAATATATGTTAAACTGTAATGTATTTCTGTGATCAAAGCTGAATTTTCAGCATCATTACTCCAGTCTTCAGTGTCACATGATCTTCAGAAATCATTCTAATATGCTGATTTGCTGCTCAAGAAACATTTCTCATTATTATTATTATTAATATTTTTATTAAATTATTATCATTATTACTGAAAACTGCTGTGCTGCCGAATATTTTTGTGGAAACCGTTTATTTGAACCTGAGCTCAGGTAAGTCAAGTCAAGTCACCTTTATTTATATAGCGCTTTTAACAATTTTCCAGCTCTTTCTGAAATCTGCAGCCAAACCACTTCCAATGCGACAGCTCGGTGAGGTCAGGGGTGATGCTCCATTCAGCATAAACCCCGCCTGCTGATTTGTAATCTTTATATGGAATGGATTTTTCAGATTCATGAGTTGGGTAAAATCTCATAGTACTTGTCACTAGAGTTGTGCAAAAATCTGGAGTAAGAGTTTGTGTTCCTCTATAATGCCACCCATTCAGTCCGTCAGGTCGATGGAAAGGAACACTGTGAGGTTGTGGATCATGCTCTTCTGCTGTGTTAGTGCAGATGGCTTTACAGAACGGACACTGAACCCAACAGCATGTACAGAAGTGTTCATTTAAAATCTCATCGGGCTTGTCCTTATTATCCAGCTTTTGTAGAAAATATTCTGTACTGAATTCATTGCTTATGTCAGATATTATAGAAGAAAGTTGTTTTCTTATTACCTCTGCTAAGAGTTTTACATCAAAATCATCACGACTCACTCCACTAAGGTCATTTTCAGAGAATATCAGCACATCTGATAAATTCAGTGTGAAAATCTCCAACCACAGATCAGCATCTCTACTGTTTTCATCGACCTCTTCAGATGCTCTCTGCACCGCTTCTTTGATCTGATTCTCTTTCAGTCTTAAATCATCTTTCATCTTGGGCAGAACACTGATGTTGAAGTTATCATTTATGTACCGACTGACTTCATCTCTGATGAAACTCTTGAAGTGTTCTTTGGGATTATGAATGTAGGTTATGTACGCCTGAAAATCCTCCTTTTCTGCCAGTGTCTTCAGGATGTGTTTCTCCAGATTAGATCTGTTTCCATTCACTGATTCACAGTTTGATCTCATTTCATCGGCCAAATCCTGGGCAGTTTTTTTGTAGACACTCTGCTGAATGGGTTCTTTGAGTTTGTTACAGATGATCTCTCCTATAATGGTAGCTGATGTTGCTCCCTGACAGTATTTCTGGAAAATTCTGTAATATTCTTCTCTTTTTCTTGCAAAATAGTGAACGGGATCATTTCCTTTCCTGAAATTGTTGCTTTGTTCCATTAATGTCATTTCCACTTCATTGAATATGGCAGATACCAAATCACTAAAGAAGTGTTTCTTGAATGTATATTTCTCTTTGTATTTCCCCTCATGTTCTGCTACGTTTGCAGTGATGAAACACTGAGTTCTTGAATGTAACATTTATTGTAGCCCACCCTTTCTATGTTATATGACATGATCATTTTCTTTACTTGCTGAACAATGTCTTTAATTAGCTTGCTGATTTGGGCATCATACTCTTTAGAATTACCTTCCCCCCCTCTAAAAAAAAAACCTTTTCTAGATTTATTAAGCTGTATATACTCTGCATAGCTTGCCATCTTCAAAATATTACACTTTTTGCTTTCTATCCTGAGGTCTGAAAAACGTTCTCTAAGGACCTCCTTCATGTCTTTTAAAATGTCAATGTCTTGGACTTGAGGTGTGTCTTTGGTAATCTCACTCACACAATGATTCCAAAATGAATCAAACTCTCTTTGCAAGATTTGATCATCATTTGCTTTGTCTTTGAGAGTTAAGGCAAGATTTTTGGCCTTCTCAAGGAGAGCATTTTCATTTTGTGTCCTCTGAGCGTCAATGTTTTTCTTCAGGACTCGCTGCTTAAGCACCACATTCAGTTTCCTCTGTGTTTCCCTAACAATGTTTTCCTGTATGTGTGAAACTTTTATTTCAAAAGTTTTTTTCCACTGAATCAGTATACTGGCATTGGTGTCTTTCTCAGAGTATTCTAACATAGATTTTTCCACTTCTGTACTTTTTACATTTAGTTCTCCTTGAAGATGTGTTTCCTTAACCTCATCGTTAATTGCTCCATTTTCTATTTTGTTCTGTAGTCTGTTTTCAATTTCTAGCATGGCCTTCCGAAGGCTCCAGGTCCACTTACTGTATTCGGTCTCCAATTTCCTATATGCGGCGATCTCCAGGGCATTCTTGAAGCTGAACACAAACCGTTCATTCAGCAAAGCCTCCCAGAGATTTGTAATGTGACTTTTTATGTCTGTCAGCATCATGCCGTTTGATTTTGAGACATGAGAAAGAATAGTTTTCTTCAGGTCTTGAATGTTTTCACAGTATGAAGGGTTTGGTGGTGCCATGGGTGGGCTGCCCTCCCAGAGCTGAGCAAAATACATCACATCTTTCTGTACATCAAATGCAATGACATCACTGAAACGTTCTGCATCACAGACTTCACCTTCAGCAGCGAGTTTTGCCATCTCATCCAGTGTCTCCTGCAGTCGTCTCCTTCCCTCCATGTTTTTCTCTCCAGCTGTGACGTCTGAAACGTTCTGATGCACAAACACACAGATCTGTTGGATCAGCTCCGCAGGACCGCGGTGGAGCAGCAGGAGCTCTGCAGACAGAGAGGTGAGCGCATACAGCTGATACAAGTCTTCTTGGCTATTATAAGGAGTGTTTTGGTACTTTCATGCTTCTTTTAACATGAATGCATTGGTAAGTTGTTCTGTCTGCAACTTTAATCAACCGCTAACAGACCAGCGTTGACCCTTGAACATCACTGAAATGTTCCAAGACCAGAACATATGGTCCAGTCTTGAAATTTGAGTTGGTCCAAACTTTTTTGTGTTTTCATTGTTAAAAAAGAAAAAGAAAATTCATTATTGTGTTTAGTGAGCAGATCTTTTCTGTAACATATTATGTAACATTATTATTATTATTTGTGACCCTGGAGCACAAAAGCAGTGTTAAGTCGCTGGGGTATATTTGTAGCAATAGCCAACAATACATTGTATGGGTCAAAATTATAATTTTTCTTTTATGCTAAAAAATCATTAGGATATTAAGTAAAGATCATGTTATATGAAGATATTCTGTAAATTTCCTACCGTAAATATATCAAAACTTAATTTTTGATTAGTAATATGCATTGCTAAGAACTTCATTTGGACAACTTTAAATAGGATTTTCTCAATATTTAGATTTTTTTGCACCCTCAGATTCCAGATTTTCAAATAGTTGTATCTCAGCCAAATATTGTCCTATCCTAACAAACCATACATCAATGAAAGATTATTTATTCAGCTTTCAGATGACGCATAAATCTCAATTTCGAAAAATTGACACTTAAGACTGGTTTTGTGCTCCAGGGTCACATTTATTATTATTATTATTATTATTATTATTATTTCAAGTATATATTTTATTTATTTATTTGTGTGTATTTATTATTTATTTATTTTGACAGTTTCTGAGAAGTTGTGCTCTGATCCAGAAAATGAGGTTGCTGCTATCTCTAATCTGTCCAGTAAGTAAGAATTCAGGTATTTTTGTCATTTTTATCAAAATTTTATTTCCACTACATCTCAAATTATATATGGTATTATGTATATTTGACAGCAAAAAGTTTTCAGGAATGTTTATTTAATGAGCTTCATTTAACAAGAAGTTGTTTGAAGTTGTCAGAAATCTGTTTGTTTTATTACAAATCAACCCATGCAATTGAAGAATAATGTTATTTAATATCACTGATATTGTTACTGTTTTGAATTAAATATATTTTAATATTTTCTGTTTTCACTTTAATTTCAATCAAAGTTTTAGTAGTTTTATTGTGTTTGTAATTTTCATTTGTTTTGTTTTTTTTAGATATGTCTATAAAGTTTTTATTAATTTTTATTTATTTGTTTTAGTTCAGGTTAAACTTAACAAATAAGAAATGTTGCCTATGCAACTAGCTGAAATAAAATCATTTTTAAAATCTTTAGTTTTATTTCAGTTAACATTTTAGTTTAAAGTAATGAAAATGTTTTTTTAGTTAACAATAACAACCCTGTTGAAGAAACACCCATGACTCTGTATTCGTCTGTGAAACACAAGCAAAGATGTTTTCCTGGAAACAGACACAACAGAACACTTTCTCACTGGCAGTGAGTCTGAATCTCTCAGAACCTGCTTTATACTTTAGTATTTTGCAGATGAAGTCAGTGTGACTATATATAGCTCTAATAATAATAAGACACTCACTATATAGAGCTGTTACCAATCAAATGAAATCACAAATGAAGCAACAAAATTCAACTTTGCACTGCAGAGGTGCATCTGAATTGGTACAATTACATCTGCATAAATGTAATGAGATTGATGTTTTCAAAATACAATTTTGAATATAGCAATATGAAAAAATAAAATGATAAATATGAAGCTTTATCTGCCAGTCAGTGGCGGCGAATCACTTATTGAGTGAATCATTTATTCAAATGATTCGTTCAAAGGAGCTGATTGAGTCGGTAATGAAACACCACTGTGTTGCTCGGAAACAGTTCTGCTATTGATTTGTTTGGAACTATTTTCATAGGCAAAATAAAGAAAATAACTTTTGTTTCAATTTAAAATTTAAATTTAAAGCACTGTGTATTTGTATAAAATAAATATCACGTTTGCAATCATGCACATATTTGTGAAACCAGCTCTCTCGCTCTTGTGATATTGCAATCATGTTATAATATGAAAAACAAGATCTCATGCAAGTACTTTTTTGCAGTTATATATTGAATTTTGTGAGCATTTGTAGCTATCAATTTAGTGACACAATCTACCGTTAACAGTAACAAAAAAAATCTAATTAGAAATACGTTTGTGCTTGCGGTTGAAGCAGGTATTTCTACATTCAATCACAGTAATGATGTTAACAAATAAATCAGACAATGCACATGGCAGTTTAGTGATGTCTGCAGTTTATATAATAAATCCTGAGATCAAGACAAGACTGAGACCTTCAAAAAATGGTCTCTCGGTCTCTTGTGCTACAGCACTAGAAATCTCGTCTGCTGCAGTTGCTGTTTGTTTGCTGTGTGAAGTTCTGGAGAAATGTGGTGAGGATGTGGAGGAGATTGAATATCTGTCTGACAGCAGCTGGAGAGCCGTGAGACACGACAAGAGCGACAAAAACTAAGAATCTGTTCAACATCAACAGGTCAAACACAGTAGGATCAGCTGCATTCATGACAGAGAGGAAGGATCTGATCTGATCTGATTTTCCCGTGATAGATGTGAACTGTAACCTGGTGAGTTTTCCTCCGACGATGAAGATTTCCACAAAGAAGAGACTGTTTCTACACATTTAGAAGACAAAAGTGTGCACTTTAGAAAATATGGCAGAGTTAAAACTACTAAACCCAAAAGTCGAAAAAACCCAGGTCCAAAACTATTAACTGAGCTTTAAGTTTTTTTTTTGTTTGTTTCTGTTTTAGATTTTAATAATTGTTAATATTACCTCTGACAGTAATTTAGAATCACATTTCCAAATGTTTTTTAGCTTAATGACAATCTGATGACTGATGTGAACCTGTTGTCATTCATTCACTGTGTTCTGCATGTGGTCAGATGTGTTGTGTGTGTCTAAATTTAGTTGAAACTTATTCAAAGCCATTTTAAAATTACTTTGACTGCACATTCTATGCATTATATTGTTGGTATGACTGAGCATTTGTATTGATAAAGAATTTGCAGCTTGCCTGCAATGAGTCTGCAAATAAAAATAATAAAATATAAGTAAAGTTGCAATAAATTAGGAAAATACACAACAAAATTACTACAACTTTTAAATTAAAATTAAAATGGAAAAATCAAAATTAATTAAAAATATTTAAAAAATTAAGAATTTCAAAGATACTAAAATAACATTGCTATTTAAGCAATATATTTTTACCCCCTTAAAAGGTACTGATAACCATAATACCACCTGTAAAATAAATAAAATAGAAATATAATAGAAAAACATATTCGCCAGTATAAAATTACATACAGTTGTGTTCAAAATAATAGCAGTCCAACATCACTAACCAGACCAGTCAGTGTTTTTGGTAGAAATTATTACTATTACTATTATTTTAAATTTCAAAATATTACTGCTTTTGCTGTATTTTGAATTAAAATAAAAAATGCAGACTTGGTGAGCAGAAGAGTATTATTTAAAAACAAATCTTACTGTCCAAAAGCTTTTGACTGGTAGTGTATTAAATCACAATTAGTGAAACAACAATAACGTGGTAGATTGTTCAAAATTAAAATAGCAACATAAAATATTAATAAAATGCCAAATAAACTTTTAGCGAGCGTTCCTCTCTCATCTCGCGAGAGTTGGCGCGGGATCTGCGCTCTGATGTTTCCGGTAACCTGCGGAGAGCAGCTGGGCCGAAGTTCACCGCGTCCTCCTCATCCTCAGCCTCCTCTACCGGGACATTCCGCTCACCGGGACCGGCTTCACTCGCCACGGAGCTCGGGAACTCATTTACCATTACATGAGAGAGACAGTGAGCGCTGACAGACGCTTTAAACCTCAGCAGACACTCGGAACGATGCTAGCAAGCTAACAGCATCCTGTCGCGCGGACCGAGAAATCAAAATAATGTCTTTATTTATTACTTCTAGTTCATTTATGCTAGTTTTATAAAGTGAATGTGCTTTTTGCTAAGGCACACGTGTGGTGTCGTGTGTTAGCGACAGTAGCACATGTTGTTTATAGGTTACAGGTGATTTTACGGCTTGATTGTTATCTCTATATAGTAACGTTATAAGAGTCCGCATCACATTAGTGTGAATTCAAGTGAATGTCAGCTCACAGTACAGACATTCATACTCCTAGTGTTTAAATATAATTATGATCAGATCTGGACAGTAAACAGGTTGAGGAGTTTTTATAGACTGATCTGGGAACTTGCCAGCTCGATGACAAGCTGTAAATCAGAGTTATTATACAGTAAAGCGCAGTCTGAGCTCGCCTTAGATTAAAGGTCCCCTCAGCCTTTTCAAACATCAGCCATGGCTCCGAAAAAGAGACCAGAGCCCATAGTTATAACCGGATCCGGAGAGGCACAGACGACCTCTACATCCATCGATGCAGCTTCAGAGTAAGTATGTAGTCCAACCTGGAAAGAGAAGATTGTGTGCATGTCACTTGACATCTTTTTCTTTATGTAATCTCAGAGCGAATCTTGAGACCCTGCAGAAGAAGCTGGAAGAGCTGGATTTGGATGAGCAGCAGAAGAAGCGTCTGGCAGCTTTTCTCACGCAGAAAGCCAATCTGGGCGAGCTGAAAGATGATGATTTCCAGCATATCTGTGAACTGGGAGCTGGAAATGGAGGTGTGGTTAATAAAGTGTGCCACAAACCCTCTGGCCTCGTAATGGCCCGGAAGGTGAGTCGCCAACATTTTTCATTTGCCATTTTCATCAGAAACATTCAGTTTGACAGAAGAGTCATCCATGTCAACTCAACCAGAGGTCCCCGGCTCAAACTTTTGATTTTGCTAATATTTTTTCTGAAGAAAGATAGACGTTTATAGTGATGAAAGCCAAAATATTAAATTTCATGGATGAATATTTACTGAGTAATCCACTATTTTGTAGATGGGGGTCAAAATGGCAGTTTTCACCTGAGATTCAGAGTCAAATTACAGGGGGTTAAAAATGACTTCAGAAAGATGGCAGCATCGTTATTTTATTTTTACACAGAGATTGGTAGGTCTGTTAGTAAAATCTGTTGACTTTAGCAATCTTTGTTGCATTATGTGCCAATGGTGACCATTCAAAAATGGGGAAAGAGCACTTTTCAAGTTTTTTCTCCAAAGTTTGCATGCCTGTAACTCAAGAAGTATTAAAGATATCTTAATGCCATTTTAGATATTGGGTCTTAACAAACTTTCCTTTTGGCGTCTTTATTTTTAAGGCCCTATATGGTTCGGTTCCAGAGATATTGGAATTTCAATATGGCTCCAGGAATAAATCGTTCAAATGTACACATTTTCAGTGGCCAAAAACCAAATGTGGGTCAGTTTGCAAAAATATGATGCTTCTTTTCTTTTAAAGAGGAATATCTGAAGAACAAGTAATATTGAAACTAGATATGTATCTTGTTTCCTTCTGTCAGGACAACTGCATTGAACATACCTGTCTTAGTGCCATAAATATTCTTTTTCCAAAGTTTGCATGCCTATAACTCAGGAAGTATTAAAGATATCGCAATATGATTTTAGATTCTAGTTGTTAATAAACTTTTCTTTTGGAATCTTACATTTCAAGGCCCTACATCGTTCAATCCCAAAGATATGGGGATCTCAATGAGGCTCAATGTCCAGATTGTTGAATATTACCCATTTTCAGTGGTCGAAAACCAGATTTGGTCACTTTGTATGCAGCTGATTCTTATTTTATTCAAACAACAATGTCTGAAGAAGAGATAATGTTTAAATTAGAATTGTATCTTGTTTCCCTCTATTAAAACAATTGCATAGAACATAGCTGTTTAACGATTTACTCCTGGAGCCATATTGAAATTCCATTATCTCTGGAACCGAACCATATAGGGCCTTAAAAATAAAGATGCCAAAAGGAAAGTTTGTTAAGACCCAATATCTAAAAGGGCATTAAGATATCTTTAATACTTCTTGAGTTACAGGCATGCAAACTTTCGAGAAAAAATTTGAAAAGTGCTCTTTCCCCATTTTTGAATGGTCACCATTGGCACATAATGCAACAAAGATTGCTAAAGTCAACAGATTTTACTAACAGACCTACCAATCTCTGTGTAAAACTAAAATAATGATGCTGCCATCTTTCTGAAGTATTAATTAACCCCCTGTAATTTGACTCTGAATCTCAGGTGAAAATTGCCATTTTGACCCCCTCTACAAAATACTGGATTACTCCGTAAATATTCATCCATGACATTTAATATTTTGGCTTTCATCACTATACATGTCTATCTTTCTTCAGAAAAAATATATGCAAAATCAAAAATTTGAGCCGGGGAAGCTTCTTAAAATTTAGTTGATTTCACACGGAATGAACCAGACAAATGTCTACATCTCAGAAAACAACTCAAATAATTGCATTTCTTAGTATAAGTTTCACATTTCCGCTTTTAAACCCTCTATCTGTTCTGCTAGACTTTCACAATAAGTGTATAGAGCGCTGCAGTGATGAGATATTTTTGTAAGTTCGCATCACCAGAAATCCAATAGGATTTTCCCACTGGATTAGTGCAGAAAATCAGCTCTGTGACCAAAAGTTTACGATTCTTACGTGTTTTTGTTCGTCATGATAATCTTCACAAATGAACACAACTTTTTGAAGCCTAAATACAATCATCAGAAGTAAAAAGCTACACGTAGGCTATAAACAGTCGCATGACTTCACAACAACTCTTTCAGTCTTTACTTAAAAACATTTTCCATGAAAGTTTGAGTCAGAATAGTTTGCAAAAGTGTGATTATAAACACAATCTAGTGAGTGGATGAGTTTACCTGTTCGGCGTGACGTTTAATGTCCTGACAATCTCTATAGTCCCATTTAGACGGTTGTTAACAAACGCCTATTTCAAGACAAGTAAAAGCTTTAAAAATCATTATGAGAAATTACTGGTGGATTTTATGTCCTAGAATAAAACGTCAAAATATCTTGAACTTGTGTGAACCACAGACTTAATTTCCATCATGTAACCCAAAACCAATTTTAAAAACCCAAACTACAAAAAAATGCATCATCCCATCTCCAGTCATTCTATCATAAATGTCCCCTGTTGATTTCTACAATGATGCTGTCCATAGACATAATGAAAATACCCCACTAGGCGCCTATGTGTGCTGCATGTGTGTGTTTTCTGTGTTTCTGTAGTTAATTCATCTGGAGATCAAGCCAGCCTTCAGGCACCAGATCATCAGGGAGCTGCAGGTCCTGCATGAGTGTAACTCTCCGTACATCGTGGGTTTCTACGGGGCGTTTTACAGCGACGGGGAGATTAGCATCTGTATGGAGAACATGGTACGTTTAGGGGCTTTTTTCCCAATTTTTTTCAGACCAACCCCATTGAGCTAAGATATATACCTGGGCCCGTATTCACAAAACATCGTAAGGCTAAAAGTAGCTCATAACCTGCCGATTTAGGAGAAAATCTTAAAAATAATGGGTGTGTCAGTCCTAAATTTAGGACTCCTAAATTTTTGCTCTACAATATTTCTATGAATAAATCTCTGACAGAGCCAATCACTGTGTGCATAGTTAGTAAGCATGCTAACATCATCCATAGCAACGAGGTTGCCTACTCTTAGCTAAAGACTTCTCTCTATTCCTTAGTAAAAGTTTGTTCCTTAGAGAAAGCTCTTAGCTAAAAACTTTTACTGCTATTTAGAAGAACTCTTAGTAGTAAGATCAAATGTTTTGTGAATACGGGCCCAGAAGTCCCTCTGAGATTTTAAGTAAATAATTTCATAATTTAACAACACTGACACATGCTTGTGGCTCTCTGATGTTGTTTAACAATGACATGATATTCAGGTACATAAATAAAATATTTCATTTTTTTAGTATGTGTCTTATTCTGATGTGTTCTGTTTGGGAAACCCTGCACTAACATATATAGATGGCCTAAACAACATGAATGCAAAACTTCACAACGAGGGCCCTTTAAAAACTCTTAATTGTGGTTATTGGTTTTGTGTGTTTCTCCTTGTTGTCAGGACGGAGGCTCTTTGGATCAGGTTCAGAAAGAGGCTCGCAGAATTCCAGAGGAGATCTTGGGAAAAGTCAGCATAGCCGTGAGTGTTTACTCGAATAATATGTAAAACTCTGAGTTCAATTACAAAAGCCCAACTTCAGAATGTTTTAGATGTTTCACACGTTTTTTTGTGTGTGTACTAATGGTGCACCTATACAATACTAAATTGTATATGTAAGTAAAAACATTAGCTGCTGCATGATTTATGTAGAGTGGTTCTCTACATTATTAAATAAAATGTCATGTGATTTCTGTACTGCTGCTCTGGTGCAGCTCTAAATGTGCGATCTGCCATTAAATGAAAGATCAAATACAATAGAGCCGTAGAATGTGCAGTGAAAGTAATAGAAGCTTGTGCAATATGTTTTAACAGGCATAATTAAGAGTGAAAATAATTTAAGGAAACATATATTTGATACAATGAATTAAGCCAGATGATATGATTCAGGTATCCGATACTGGTATCTGTAACCATTATTGGAAAGTACCAAAAGTGAATGTATCAGCGTATCGTACTCTTTCTGGAAAAAGTATTCGTGCATCACTAATATAGTACTTAAAGCACATTATGATCTGCAGTTGTCACATTTTTTACTTTTAATCTTTTCTTTTTATAGCAATAGTTCCTCCCAAATCTGCATGACTTGCTTTATTCAGTGAAAGGCAAAATGAGATGTCTAGCGCAGTGTTCATGCTGCTCTTTTTCCAAACAATGAAATATCTCCATTGAAGTTCTCAAATTTCATTCATGCTGTTGATATATCAGGGTGTCCGCGGGTCCTTAAAAAGTCTTAAAATGTCTTAAATAACGTTTTCCTAATATAAGGCCTTAAAAAGTCTTAAAATGTCTTAAATTCGGATTCGATGGGTCTTAATTATTTTTGGTCTTAAATAACACCATGACAAGTGAGCTATTTTGCTCAATATTCTCACGACGCAAAAAACAACATTCAAAACACCTACAGAGTGCACATTTTTTCATATAAGGTGGTATTAAAAAGGTCTTAAAAAGTCTTAAATTTAACTTGTTCATGTCTGCAGAAACCCTGTATATGGAAAAAGATGAGTTTGACATTCTGTGAAATTTCCCTGTTGTTTCCACACACAAAAACCCAACTCATATGGTTTTGGAACAACATTTATACCTTTTATTAGATTTCAGAATGTATTTTTCTTTCTTTTTTTCTTCAAACAGGTTTTAAGAGGTCTCGCTTACCTTCGAGAAAATCACCAGATTATTCACAGAGGTAAAGAAATTAATTAACCCTTACTTTTTTCCCAAGGAGCACATGTGCTCGTAAGTTGAAATGCGTAGGAACACATAAAAAAAACAAAACAATGAAAATTCATCAAACAATGTGTTTTTCCTTAATAAACATATACAAGGTGACATTTACAAGCAGAATAATTAAATTTATTAGAGCACAAAAAAAGTACATTGGGTGTTACCTCCGCTTCAAACTTAATAATTATGCAATTATTTATAGGCCAAATTTAAGGAAACATTTTAGAACTGTCTAAAACATGTATATATACTGTACACTGTAAAAATTGTATGATCAATAAGTCATGACAACATTAACTTGTCAAAATTTTCAACTAATTTAAATAAGTTATACAAGATTCAACCTATGTTTTTAAGTCAGTTTAATGTAATTTAAGTTTAAATTACTTATACAGTTGATTGTACTTAAAAAAAAAAAATGTTAGGCAGCAACTTTTTTGCAGTGTATTTATAGTTATTGTGCCTATGAAGTCACATTAGGAAATAATATAATTTCTGTTTTTCATCCCGAAATGTAAGACCTCTTTAAACGATTAAAAGACATTTGTTGTACCAATTAAGAGGTTTAAGAACTTTTATGACATTAAATGTAATGAAATTGTTTTGTTTTAGACTTTTTAAGGGCCTGCTGGGACTTTTATTTGCACACACGCTTCTAAACACATTGTACAGTTTTTACACATCTATTTTTGGTCACAAATATGAGGGCAATGCGTGCACTGTCAAGCCCCGTCTAAACTAAAAACTGAAATAAGTCTAGAATGTGCTAAAATAATTCAGTCAAATTCTGTCAGTATCTGTCAAAAATAATATATATTTTTCTTGTTCACAGATGTGAAACCTTCAAATATTCTGGTCAATTCCCGCGGGGAGATCAAACTGTGTGACTTTGGCGTGAGCGGGCAGCTCATCGACTCCATGGCCAACTCTTTTGTAGGAACGCGCTCGTACATGTCGGTATGTTTCCACTGGTGTTTTAGAGAGGATTAGATGTGACGATTGCAGGGATTAAAGTTCTGTCGCTACGACAGATTTCCGTCAGTTCATAAAGACAGTCACTTGCTTCATTCCTTAAAATTTATTTGTACTACAGAGGTGGCACAGAAGTACACAAACGTGGCTTGTAGGTACATTTTCAGACGTTTAATGAAGCTCAGAGTAGAGGTCTACACGGGTCCAAAAATTCGTACCCGAACCCGAAGAGACCCGTAAATGTGCTACACTGAACCGACCCGGACCCGTCTATTACTTTGAAAGTTGGACCCGGGCCCGTGCAGAACCGAGAAATGTCAAAAATGTACTACCCGGAACCGACGCGGACCGTCAATTATTTGAAAGATGGACCCGAACCCGGCCGGGAAGACACAGACCCGACTGGCTGTGTGTCACGGTGACAAATGACAATTGCGACTTTGCAGTTTTTGTATCTCGAGTCAACTTGCATAATAATTTAGACTGTTTGCCCATTTGGATTATAATAACGATTGCTCATCCAGTGCCATGGCTGCTGACGCTAGCTTTACTTATTTGCTATCATCTCTGTGCTCACATCACTCATGAAGGTATCCATTATCACCGTGGGTGTGCATTAACTCCGCCCACCCTGCTTCTGATGACGTCGCTTGTGGGGGTTTTTTTTCCCACCTTATTTCAAATTACTGACTCGCACTTTTCTCATCCTAATTTTACAAGTTGAAAGTTACAAAACAACACACGCACAGCGCTGACTGACTCTGATAACAGCCGGGTGTTCTCCGAGTCCAGTCGACTCGGGTATTACACACAATGTTAAACAGACCCAGGACCCGAAGTAATAGATTGGGACCCGACCCGGACCCGGCTGACTATTTAAAATATAGCCCCGAACCCGTACGGATCTCGGGTCCTCCGTGTAGACCTCTAGCTCAGAGGTAGCATGAGTGCAATTAAATTCATGTGAAGATTAATGTTTTAAATATAAAATTTTTAATACAGAAATATGATTCAAATAACTGAAATTATACGCTAAAAATGAAACTAAATCCGCCAGCAGGTGGCGGCAAGTCACTGATTTTATCACTGAATCATTCATTCAATTGATTCGTTCCAACAGCTGAATCATTCAGGAATGAAGCAAGTGACTGTCTTTATTAACTGACGGAAATCCGTCGTAGCGACGGAACTTTAATCCCACCGATTGTGTTTAAGTATATGTTTGCATGAATTCATGTTATTTGTGTGTGTGTGCATTCATGCAGCCGGAGAGGTTGCAGGGCACTCATTACTCGGTGCAGTCAGACGTGTGGAGTATGGGTCTCTCTCTGGTGGAGCTGGCCATCGGCCGCTATCCCATTCCTCCACCCGACGCCAAGGAGCTGGAGGGCATCTTCGGCAGGGCAGTGATGGATGTTCGGGAGACAGGGACACGCAGTACATCTGCTCGACCCAGAGCCCCCGGCAGACCCGTCAGCGGTGAGAAAGCCTTTCTTTATGGATGGCAATAAGAGTCTTTGTGGACATTTTCTTATTTAGCTGTGATGAAACCTAAAGAAGTTGTGGGGAATTTCTGTGCTACTACCGTCACCATGATGGAACTGCAAAAATGAGAAAAATTCTTTCGAGTTTTACACTACTGATCAAATGTTTAAGATTTTTTATAATGTTTTTGAAAGAAGTCTCTTCTGCTCACCAAGGTTGCATTTATTTGATGAAAAATACAGTAAAAATACTAATAATGTGAAATATTATTACAATTTAAAACCGCTGTTTTCTATGTGAATATCTGTTAAACTGTAATTTATTACTGTGATCAAATCTGTATTTTCAGCATCATTCCTCCAGTCTTCAGTGTCACACGATCTTCAGAAATCATTCTAATATGCTGATTTTCTGCTCAAGAAACATTTCTGATTATTATCAATGTTGAAAACACTTGTGCTGCCCAATATTTTTGTGGAAACCGTGATACATTTTTTTTTTCAGGATTCACAGATGAATAGAAAGTTCAGAAGAAAAGCACTTATTTGAAATAGAAATCTTGTTACATTATCAATGTCTTTACTGTCACTTTTGAGCAATTTAATGTTTCATTGATTAATAAAAGTATTTAAATCAATTTCAATGTTATTTTTAACAAACTTTTAAATGGTAATATATCACAGTTTCCACAAAAATATTGGGCAGCACGACTGTTTTCAACATTGATAATAATCAGAAATGTTTCTTGAGCAGCAAATCAGCATATTATCATGATTTCTGAAGATCATGTGACACTGAAGACTGGAGGAATGATGCTGAAAATTCAGCTGCACATCACAGAAATAAATTACATTTTAACAGATATTCACATAGAAAACAGCTGTTTTAAATTCTAATAATATTTCACATTATTAGTATTTTTACTGTATTTTTGATCAAATAAATGCAGCTCTGCTGAGAGAAAAGACGTCTTTCAAAAACTTAAAAAAAAACTTCATTCCAAACTTTTTACTGGTAGTGTAAATTCACAGCAATGAAAATTACTCGTTTAATATTATGTTGAATGCCAGCAGGTGTCAGTATAAGGTCACGGATCACTGTAGTATCGGTTGTTTAGGAAGAACATAAACATGAAGTTACTCATTGCTCTCTGTTACCAGTAAACTGGTGTGACTCATAGAGCGTCCTGTTCTCTTTCAGGTCACGGGCCCGTCATGGCTATATTTGAGCTGCTGGATTATATAGTCAATGAGGTGAGAGTCTTTTCCTTTAATCACATGCTTAAGTTTCAGATTGAAAGCCTGGATACAATCTAATAAAAACTACTGTCCTGAAGCTGACGTCTGTGTGTCTAAACTAATAGAAGATTCAGGCTGAGCTGATGACAAATTTCAAAATAGTTTTGAATGCATGAACGTCCAGAGTAATCAGGCAGTCATCATAGACTCAATATTAAGAAAAATGTATATAGAAATGCATATATAGAAATGCATAACGACTTTGAGTGTGTAGAGCACTAGTTTCCAGTGCAGGGCTCTTTAAATCACTGAAAAAAAGAGATCTGATGCTGTTATTATTGATGTATAAGTGTGAATGAAGAATTTTATATGTGTGTTATCTATCAGCCGCCCCCTAAACTCCCTCATGGTGTCTTCACTCCTGATTTCCAGGACTTTGTGACCAAATGGTGAGTGTTGTTACTCAACAGGTGAAATACAGCACATCTTTGGTGTGTCTTCACACGTAATTGAGATCTTGGGACATAATTTCAGCTGTTTTCTTTGCGTTTGTCTTCTAGTCTGATTAAAAACCCTGCAGACCGAGCAGACCTGAAGATGCTGATGGTGAGAGCACATTTCTTATGTTTTCATGCAAAACAATATAAAATCAAAATTGACTCCGTTTACTTTTATGATAAATGTGCTTGATCATACAGTGTCTTATTATTATTATTATTATTATTATTATTATTATTATTATTATTATTATTATTATTATTATTATTATTATTACAGAATGTAATATCAACCAACCATATCATGTCCCACTTTTCACAATCCAATTACATTGTCTTATTATTATTATTATTATTATTATTATTATTATTATTACAGAATGTAATATCAACCAACCATATCATGTCCCACTTTTCACAATCCAATCAAACCTGTTTAGATAATCTCAAGTCTTGCCGATTAAACAGAACATATAAAAATAACACCGAATTCAAAATATGAATTAAAACTGGAATAGCATCTCACTGGGCTGTTGTTGGAGTCAGACTCAGTCGTGACACGTGTGTGTGATCTCTCTTTTCCAGAATCACACGTTTATTAAGCGCTCAGAGGTGGAGGAGGTGAACTTCGCTGGATGGTTGTGTAAAACGGTGGGGCTCAATCAGCCCAGCACACCCACCCAAACAGCTGAATGACACACACACACACACACTCTCTCTCTCTCTCTCTCTCTCTCTCTCTCTCTCTCTCTCTCTCTCTCTCTCTCTCTCTCTCTCTCTCTCTCTCTCTCTCTCTCTCTCTCTCTCTCTCTCTCTCTCTCTCTCTCTCTCTCTCTCTCTCTCTCTCTCTCTCTCTCTCTCTCTCTCTCTCTCTCTCTCTCTCTCTCTCTCTCTCTCTCTCTCTCTCTCTCTCTCTCTCTCTCTCTCTCTCTCTCTCTCTCTCTCTCTCTCTCTCTCTCTCTCTCTCTCTCTCTCTCTCTCTCTCTCTCTCTCTCTCTCTCTCTCTCTCTCTCTCTCTCTCTCTCTCTCTCTCTCTCTCTCTCTCTCTCTCTCTCTCTCTCTCTCTCTCTCTCTCTCTCTCTCTCTCTCTCTCTCTCTCTCTCTCTCTCTCTCTCACACACACACACACACACACACACACACACACACAAGACACGATTCCCCTACAGAATACAAACGTTTACAGCCTATCTGATGGAACACCTGCAAAGCTGCTTATTTTACACTTTGACTTCAATATTCATGGGTGAATCTCATGGATCCAGTCAAGAACATGAACATTTGACGCTCAAAACAAAGAAACGAGTATTTTGATGAAAGAAATTTAAGATCTTGCATCAGGTGATCTTTGTCTTGCCAAAAAAGTGCATTTGCCCCCCAAAAAACCAATGAAATATTATTGAATTATGAAGTAAAGTCCTGTATGGTAGTATTTGTTGTACTGCCTTTAATTTTTACATTATCATTTCATTACTAGTACTTGCAGTAGTATTTCGTACTGTAGTACGCAAAAATACAGTTACTGTAATGTAATTCACCAACAAAAATAATTATGAAAAATGGCTGAAATTACAAAAAGGAAGTTTTGGTTAATTGTCTTGAAAATGTCACAATGCGAAAACAAGCTTAAAGTCTGGTCTTAAAAATAAGCAAAATCTAATTTTCATTTATTTTTCTTTTGATTTTGTTGTATGTTCATTCTTGCGTTTCACACAGACATCAACTACAGACAGTTGTTGCTTTAAAGACTCAATAAAGTGATTGTAGAGGGGATGAACTGATTCTGGGTTGTTGTTGTTTCAAATGGAAGTGAGAAGCAGTTGCGACTTAATATCAAATCTGTGCTATTTTAGTTTTACAAACACGTTTGGCATCACAATCTTTTTCAAAATAAAGACTTGACATTTCATAGTCAGTAACTTAAAAACAAATCTTCATTGTTCCATGTATGTATAATGGGCTCTGTTTATTGATAAATGTTTTATATATGTATATATTTTAAACATTTTTTTTTTTTTATGTAATCTGATTCGTCAGTTGTGACCCTGGACCACAAAACCAGTCATAATGGTCAATTTTTGGAAATTGGATAAATAATCTTTCCATTGATGTATGTTTGTTATGATAATTTTGACCCATACAACGTATTTTTGGCTATTGCTACAAATATTCCTGTGCTACTTATGACTGCTTTTGTGCGCCAGGCTCACATTTGGTCATTAATGATTGATGATGATGCTAGGGTGTTTGCTTAGCAGTTACTAAATAGTTTTTCTAGTGCTTTGCTTGTATTTGGTGTTCAAGACTGTCTGCAGCCTCGGGATTTCTGCTCTCTAGATACGACTTCAATGTAAGTGTGGGATTTTTCACCCGATTTATCTGAAAAGTTCAGCGTTAATACTGATTCTTGAATGAGGAAGTCTAATAATTGTTTGTATTAATGTCCCTCAGAGAAAGTGTAGTGATTTCCTGATCCAGATCACACCGGTTCATCTTCAAACCCAGTTTATGGTAAGAGTTTGCCAATGTGAATTTTTAGCCATGTTGCGATGTGAGGGATGTGGCACCTGTGTCAGCCAGCAGGCGGCAGTATAGATATATTTGACACATTTAACCAGTAATTGAAGCCAAATGTCTAAATTGCACAAGGAACATTCAACTAAACAGATGTTAGTGATGCTGCATATCTCCAGATAATAACATGCTTATTTACTTAGATTTTCAACATAATATTTTCATGTTTTTGAGCCAACGCCCTGAACGTGAGTCAAGCATCAATAATGATTGAATATTTTGACTCCTGTATTTCAAAAATTGTCCGTGGAATTTTCTAGTATGAATCTTTTATTGAGGTCTCTGGTTCATTCACACATGCATTTGTCCATTTTCTTATAAGTCTTTGAAAACATATTTTTACATAATTCTTACTGTTGTAAGAATGTTTTCTTAAGAAGGAAGCCTATAGTGGGAGAATAGGCAACCTATTTTATTCAAGGAATATTTAATCTTAAAATTAAAATTGGCTGAAAATTCACTCACTATCAGGTCGTCCAAGATTAGGATGAGTTTGTTTCTTCATCAGGTTTGTAGAAATGTAGCACTGCATCAGTGTCTCAGCAATGGATGCTCTGCAGTGAATGGACAGAAATACTGAGCAGTGCATGACTCATGAACTCATAATAACATGCTGTTTACTCTCACTATTACTAGCATCTGTGGCAAATCTGTGGGTGAAAGCGTGAAGGTTTTGGCCCGGTCAGTGATTTTTACTAGTGACCCGTGTGTGGGGTCGTGATGGGGCGCGTCTGGTTTTCACACTGATTCGGGGTATTTGCACCGCAGTCATCATGTGAGAATAAAAAGACGGGGTGACTTTAAAGCCTCGCTCACTGCCGCAGTCAGGCGGCAAACTCTGCAGTCATTAATATGCAAAAATGCAAATGAGTGGGTAATTAAGAACAGGAGTTCCACAGAGGCTCTTTGATTGCTAATGAATTCTAATCTGCAAGAACGGGGGGATGGGCTGATGAAAACAGAATGAGGAGAGACACATGCACCCGTTATTCAAACCTCGCTGTTTTGTCCTCTGAATAAGGACGGTTGATCAAGACCAATATGCAGACCAAACGAAATTATTTAAAATAAACTTGCCTTTTCTGAGGGAAATAATGCATGCAAAAAATTGTGACATTTAGAAAAATCACGACCAATCATGGTTCAGCATGCAAATATTATGACGTCGCTGCTGTAAGATTCTTTCAATGTGTGACATTGTTTTCAAATTTTAATCTAAAATCAAAACCAAGTCAATGGAGTTCATATCTCACAAATATTGACTTTTATAAAGATATAAACTTGCAGTTCTGAGGAAAAAAAAAGTCAGAATTGTGAGGTTTTTTTTATTTATTTTGTGGAAGAAACAACAAAAACAAATGAAATGTAAAAAATGCAAACTTAGAATTGCAAGGATGAAAGTCAGAATTATGAGATAAAAAAGTTGCAATTACTTTTTTTTTTAATTTTGATTTTGTGGTGGAAACAGAATTGCAAAATGCAAATTTAGAATTCAGAGAAAAAAAATCTCATAATTAAAAGAGAAAAGTCTGAATTGTGAGATATAAGAAAAGTCTGAATTGTTAGATGTAAATTTGAAATAAAAAAATATAATAAAAATTTAAAGTGTTACATCTCACAGTTTTAGATATAAGATATAAACTCATAATTGTGAGATGAAAAAGTTATTAAAAAATGTTATTTGGTGGGGAAAAAGAAGACAGAATTGTGAAATGTAAAGTCAGAATTCAGACCAAAAACTAAATTATGAGATAAAAAGTCGCAATGACCTTTTTTTAATTCCGTGTCGGAAACAGCTTTCATATGAATCAAGTTCAGACCTTCCACATTATTTATTTAGTTGCTTAGATGCATTACTCAATAAATAATGATAAATGATGTTCCCCTGAGGCCTTATTTGTGTTTGCGTGTTTGTTTTCTGCTGCCGTCTGACCCTCAGCGCGAGCGCCAGCGAGTGGGTTTAGGTGTCTTGGCAAAGCCTGAAACTGCAGCATATGTGCTGAAAAACCCAAACGATGTCATATTACCATTTTGGCAAGCCGTGACTTCACATATGCAGAGAGAGACGGAGATGTTGTTTAGAGCTCCCCTGACGACTGCATCTCATCTGTCTCTCTCTCTCTCATGCATTCTTTCACTTGCATTAAGGACTCATGTAAGCAATGCACATTATTAGATGCAGGTGTTTTTAGAATTTTAGAACTGATTTTCAGTCGTTGCATTGAATCAAAGGCAGGTAAACGTTGCCAGTTTTTTAATCTGTAAGAAAACTGTCCACTTGATCACACGTGATCCTAATATAACAGTCAGTATGACATTATGAACTATCTTTATTCTAAAGAAATAACAGTCACAATGCATAGGGTGTTTGCTAAGTCTTCTGAGTGTTTTTTTTAACATGTTGCGATGTGGTTTTTGGGGTCTTAATTGTGGTTATTTACTGGCCCGTGTCAAACTCGTCATGGCTTCATTAATGTTTTCGCCTACAGTTTTTGGGCAGATGCCAGTAACAGTGGCAAAACTCACTCCTTATGATCGATTTGAGTCGTGGTTTATGAGCATCACTGATGACAGAATATGGGAGGATTACTGTAGTGCCTAATCATTAAAAAAAAAAAAAAAAGATTTATACATTTTATTAAGTATATGTGTAGTTCTTGAGAAATATTTGATCTAGAAGACACTACAGGCAAAGAGTGTTTTTTCATGCACTGGTGAATTTTGAGATTTTGGTCTGTTTTGCTTCAATAACATGTCTTCTTTCAGACTAGTGGAAAGAGAACATTCAAAATACACTTTTAAGTGTTTATTTCATTGCACTTCGTCTATTTGCATCTGTAGATTTCAATTTCCGTACATATATTTAAATATAAATATCTATGTTTGTACTGAAGGGTTTGTTCATATATCATTCTCACTGATTAAAAAAATTGTATTCCTAAAAATTCTTTATTTTCTGTCTGTTGACAGTATTTTCTTATTTATGAAGTAAAACAAGAAATCCAAAAACCTTTAATTTGTCAACAAAATCAAAGAATTTTGAATATGGCTTTATTCAATATTCAGATTTCTATTCTGGAAATGTATGCAAATGAGTGCATATTTAATTAAATAATGCCTCATTTGCATATTTAAACATAACATTTCATAAAACTTGTAATATGAGAAGACTAAACATAAAAAGGATCACACACTAATAGACATTCAGGTCGTTCCGAACACAATGCAACAAACGTGTGACAAATCGGCTCAAAATAGCAAACATGTTTGAAACATGTCTGGATGAAATCAGAATCTGAAGCTAATAAATCTGATTTTCTGATTCATTTCTGAACTCATTTCTGCAAACTTTCTGTGCAGTTGTCTTTGATGCATCGAGACTGCAAGTCAGAGCAAAATTCTGTGCAAGATTTGCATAGTGCGTTTAGTTTTCTTGTGCTCTTTTGCATGAAACTCTTTGCTGCAGTCAGTAGCTGGTAGCTCTTTAATGGAGCTGATGAAGCTCTCTGCTCTGACACACACACACTTCCTCTCCTCATCAGACCGCAGCGTTGCACAGTAGCAGTGTGTCGAGCTGCAGGAGTGTGTTCTCAGGAAGCGTGTGTCGTGTACTGTAACCTGAGCGTGGGTGTTCAGACACACCGGGTCTCCCCAAAAACGACATCAAGGGAACCCCGGCGTACGGGACGGCTGACAAATGCTGAAAACCCAGCCTGAGGATGCCGACATCTGCTCGGAGAATGACCGATCAATCTCTGCTTCTCGTTCTGTGTGTACTCTTGATAGATGAGACTTTGAGATGCTGCACCAGATGACAATGACTCCTCAAAATCATGTGTGTTGTTTGAGGAGAGGAGTTCTGCTGCTTTACTAAGCATAAAACAGGTGAAAAAATCTCTCAAGACCTCATCTGGAGACCAGAAGATCTCAGAGATGCAATGGTGCAGGACCTGTAAAAAAAAAACCTCTTGCAAACACCACAGCTGACCGAAAACATTCTGGCAAAGTTCTCTCAAAGTTATTATGAACAAAAGTTTTTCCAGTAACCTTAATAGAACATTTGTTCAAAGTGGAATTTAATGTTATTTATGCACTGTGCTTGGAACATTTTTTTTGACAGGAAACGTGCTCAGAACGTTCTCACAATGTTTTCTCGAAGTTGTAAACAAACTTTTTCTAATATTGTTCATAGAATGTTGATTCAAAGTTATCTGGTCTCTAATGTTCTCAAAATGTTAGCACAGAAACTTTATTTATGCATTGTGCATGGAAACTTTTTTTCTAAAATGCTTTAGTTTGATGTTAATCTAAATTTGTTTAAATCTTATGAATCTTTTCTAAAATTAATAAGTAACAAAGCTGACAGGGAGCGTTCTCAGAACATTCTGGCAACGGTCTTCCAGTAACGTTAATAGAATGTTCGTTCAAAGTTATCCGTTAATAATGTTCTCAAAGCATTAGCACAAAAATGTTATTTATGCATTGTTCGTGGAACTTTTTTCGGAAACGTCAGTTGTAAGCTCGTCTAACGTTTGTTACTATTTGTTTCGGAATGTTCAGAAAACGTTCAAATGTAACATTCCCATAATCTTAGAAAAATGATATAATGGAATGTTGCCTTAACATCTGTTTAACCAAGAAAAAACATTTTTTTAAAAACTGGACATTTTGAACTTTTAGAGAACATTCAGAACAAAAACATTTTTATAACTTAGTGAACATTAGCACAACGTTCTTAGAACGTATTTTTGTTAGCTGGGCACCCAGGAGTTTTGCTCAGTTTCGTCAGGAAATGCAATTCATTTGTACCTTAAAAATCCCTCCCAACCTGCGGGACGAGGATGCATGCGATGTCTTGAGAAATATCTTCAAGTGTCAGAGGAAGTAGTACATGTGTGTGAACTAGAGCAAGAAAAAGCCCCTTTGAAGTTGTTTGCGTGGTGGTCTCGCTGCATGTGTGTGTGTGTGTACGCTGCTGTCCCTCTCAACTCTAGTTGGTTTTTCTTGAGAAACATAAACCACGAGCCCAGAGACACGGCTGCCAGCGTATCGTCAAAGACGAGATTCACTAGAAGCAGGTGCAGAATCATCCCACAACATTAACACTGTCGGCTCTGATAACAAACACACCTCGCCACACCTGAGCAATCACAATCCACTCCTTTTACTTCACACTTATACTCAGGAACATGCCAGCTTATGAAAGGGTTCTGAATGTCGTTTCATAAATACTGCACTGCAAACAAATGGAATGCATTGATACCGTGAGTGAAGCAGCCAGCGCTGGGCTCTCTCAGATGTGTGTAGACAGTCGAGGGTTTGATCTGGGTCACATGAACGCTGCTTTCCTGTTCGCAGTAAGTCTGGTTGAGGGTTTCAGGGTGGAAAGCCCACTACTGTGATATGACTCTGCAGTCTCAGGTGCACAGATACCTGTCAGTCAGCCTTCCTTATAGCAAGATGATGTGTAATCACTGGCTTGAACTGAAGAATGACTCGCATTTGGGTTTAAAATACAATTCATATTCAGTGATATTAGTGATTTGACTATCAGATGAGAACAAAAAACTGAATTGAGCTGATTGTTTCATGATTAATGAACTTTGCAACATTTACACGATTGTTGAGCTGAGTAATGACACTATTATCGTCTTAAATTTAGCTGAAAATGTGCTCACCATCAGACCATTCCAGATTAGGATGAGTTTGTTTCTTCATCAGATTTGGAGAAATGTAGCATTGCATCAGTGTCTCAGCAATGGATGCTCTGCAGTGAATGGGTGCCGTCAGAATGAGAGTCCAAACAGCTGATAAAAACATCACAATAATCCACAAGTAATCCACTCCACTCCAGTCCAGCTGCGTATTTATAAAAAACAAATCCATCATTAAGAGTTTTTACCTACAATCTGAGTCCATAATCCATAACAACGCTTCCTCCAGTGTAAAAGTGCATCTCCTGTTGTCTCTCACATCAAAATCCAGCCACATATTTGTTTAACTTTTTTTTTTCTTTACAGTGCAGCTGTTTGGACTCTCATTCTGACGGCACCCATTCACTGCAGAGCATCCGTTGCTGAGACACTGATGCAGTGCTACATTTCTCCAAATCTGATGAAGAAACAAACTCATCCTAATCTTGGATTTTGCACTCGGAGAGAAATTTGATTTGTGAAATGTAGCTTTATTAAGGTCCTTCTCAATGACGTTCTTCTGTCAAGTGTGTTTATTATCTCAAGGATTGTGGAATTCCATTTTTATTGGTCATATTTGTGCAATCATCAGTCCATTCATGTCGTGCACAGCTGCCACGGTCCGTCTCCAGATATCAGCGGACCATCTCATCTTGTGTGTGTTGACCCATATCCGTTGTAACGCTCAGCGTATCTCCTCTCTTGTGCGAGGTGCTGGTTGCCATGGTTTCGATGGTATTGGCGGATGCTTTCAGTTAGCTAATCCTGCTCGATGCTCTCCAAACCCTGAGATGAATGCACTTGATGCCAGATGCAGCTGGCCCTGCATTCAGTCCTGCACATACACGGGCCCATCGACTCAATAGAGCAGCTAGTCAAGCGCGGACCGGGTCCGAGCCGCGGCGCCTGCTCATCTCAGCTGTGAGTATAAACATCAGCACTCATCACAGATGGGCAGGGATGTTATTTGAGGAGCGTGCTTGCTTTGGACAGCACATCATTTGAAATGTGAAACATAACATCTAACTGTTATAAACTATTAAACTTCAGTGAATAATAAAAAAATTTGATAAACTGCATAGCAACTCTCTGGAAATGTTGCATGGGCAAACATCACTGGCATTTTCTTTAGGAAATATAAAAAATGTAGTTTAAAATAATACATTAATATGTTTAGACATGGTAAAATTCTACAAATAAAATTTTAAATATGGTTTAGATATAGAATTATACCATGTTTTGTTTTTGTTTTAATCTGGTTTAAGTTTAAAAGGATTAATTTAGTTTAAAGTAATACATTAATATGGTTTAATTGTAGAAATAAAATATAAATTCAATACATAAAAATAAATAATTCTGAAAAAGTGAATTTTTATGAGTAGCTATGAATTTACATATATATATATATATATGCATGTCGAATGTACAAATAAAGGCTTGATTTAGTTTAAAATAATACATGAATATGTTTAGCATGGTATAATTCTATAAATTAAATTATTAAAATAAAAATGTTTTAATAAAAAAAGACATTTTGAGTGAAAAAGTGATTTTGTTTTTGGGGATCTGTGAATTGACATGCATGTGTGCACAAATTCATTTATCTGCTTAGATTTACATTTTTGTCTTTCTTGGTCTGTTTTAATTTGGTTTGAGTTTAAAATGCTTCATTTAGTTTGAAATAATACAGTAATCTATATACCATGGTATAATTCTATAAATAAAAATGATCAAATACATTAAATTATTGTGCTTATTTTGTAAATTTATTTTATTTTATATCGAGTAAGTTACCAAATGACTGAAACAAAGTATTGTGGACTGTCTGGTCACTGGTGAAGACAACATGATGAAAACGTTAGTAAACCCCCCACGCAGGGTTAACTTCTCACACACAGCTCTATTCATTGTGGGGTTAAACTGATTGACATGCCTCTTTGAGCGTCTGTGCTTGTGTTCCACTGACATGATGCTGCTGTCTCGTCTGCTGCTCCCAGAAATACAGCACTAAACCTCCACAATCACAGCAGACCTGCTTCATTTAGCAAAGCCGGAATGTTTAAAACTAGGTTTAATGTTGCTGGATGAGGAATGTGTAATGTAATCTTCACCACTTTGCAATATTATCTGCCATTTAGCTGGCAATATGAAGCATTCGCAACCCATTTTGCTTCTGTATTGTGACGTATTTATGAGCGAATCAGGATATCCAACGAGAAAAAAAAAAAAAACGAGAGGAACTTGATTTTATCCATTTGATTGGATTGTGAAGCGTGTCTGTAAATAGAAGTTTGGCTCTCAGTTCTGGCCTAGATTGATGTCAGCTGGAAAGCACTTCTTATTCCTTTTCAGAAATATTCCCAGCAAACAAAAACATTCTGCTAACGTTCTGAAAACCTTATTTCTGCATGTTTTTTCTTTGTTATGCAAACGTTAAGGGAAATTGCATCATCATGAGATGTTTTTTGAATGTTGCTACTTGCTTGGAACATTCAAAAGTAACATTTAAAAAAACATTAGATGAACGTTTCAGAAAAACCATTAATGGCGTATAAATAACGTTAACGTTTTGAGAACATTATTAAGACCAGATAACTTTGAAGTAACGTTCACGAAAGAACGTTTGTTCATAACTTTGAGAGAGTCTTGCAATCTGAGCTGGATAATAGCTTATTTTTCTGTTATTGCGATTTCTTGGAAACAACAAAATACATGAAAACAGATGTTACACTTTGATGAAAGATGAAAACATTTTTGTTTGCGCTTTGATGATTCGTTCACAGTCAGACCATGAGACGAGAACGTAAATGGGGTGGATTTAGATTTTGTGTGTTGACTTTAATGTCAGTGTTTACCTGGACTCATTTTCATGTGTAAATGCCAGTTTCACTGTCAACACCTGAGGACAGATATATCACACATATGAATCATCAGGCTGCTGTTTGTTCATATTAATCTCTCCCCTGGTGTGGTTTCTGCACCGCAGTGACCTCAAAAAAACACCAGTTAAAGGGCCGAGGTGCAGCTTCTGTTTTCCCGCCACAACACCAAATGTCGCGCTTCCTCCTCTTTAGTGCCCCCTGAAAGTCCTGTTCACACCTCCAGCCAGAAGCCATTTGCTTCGCTTCAGTTCTGATTATGGCTCATTCAGTTTTAGATTATCCAAGGTGTCAGCTCTCCAAATCTAAAATGGATTTAGGAAGTGCTAACACTGCCTTTACACCAGCGTGCTGTTTTAACAAACTCAAGGTGAAAAAAGAAACCGGATTATTGCTTTTGAAAGCATATCAATATGTCATGCGTTATCTCAAATAAGAGCCATTTTTGCCATACGAGGGGGATGTGGGATCAATAAATAGGTATAAACTCAAATTGTGTATTTAATTTCAGTTTACTGTATCATTTATCTTAACAGCCATTTGCAGTTTCTCAATAAAATAGTGTGGCGGCCCAGATATGTTGACAGAAATACATCTGTAAATATATTTCGAAATATACAAAAAAATATTATTTTACTAAAATATTTTTCAAATTTTATTTACCTAAATATACTTTCTACCATTATGTTTTCTGGCCATTTAAAAAAAATATATATTTAAAAATATATAAATATGCTTTAAAACCGCAAGATTGCAAATATGTTTTCTCGCCTCTAAAATACATTGTGGTATGTGAAGGTTGAAACGAAATACATTTTAAATAAAAAAATTTTTATACATATTTCAATACATATTTAGCGTGTATTTAAAATATATTTGGTTGATGATTTTTTTTTAGCAGTGTTGTTTATATTTTTACATAACATAGCATGGTTTTGAATGGTTACCATATTTATTCACACTCATATTTGCATGATATTCCAATGAATATCATGGTACTGTGATACCTAAACAGCTTGGTAATACCAGGGTACTTTTGTCAGTGTGCTCTAGTCTTTTTTTTTTTTTTTACGTGCCTAGCTGTTATCATTCTGTAACATTTTAAATTGATCCGAAGAAATTTTAAAGCGAATCTGAGTTTCTGCAATCGCGATTATACCGCTGAACGTTTTGCGTAAAACAAAAAAATACACAGTATTCCATGGCTTCCTGTTGCCATTCTTTTAAAACCTGGGTAGGGTGTGCAGGGAAGAGAGGTTTGGCTTTAGTGTTAAAAGTGTTTTCATTGGCCACCGAATATGTCAATCAAACGCTCCTGGAACCCTATTGGCCAGTTCGGTGGGTCTATCGCTCCATTTCGCACTGTTTCTCAGTCCATCTGTCTTTAACCGTGCGTCGTCTCATTCCGCGCGTTAGTCTAGTGCGGCGCAATTTACAGCAAAATCCTACTCATATTACGATAAAGTTAGATATACTGTTGCCCGCATTATTTCGCAGTGTATTTGTGTTGGGTGTATGGTAAATATCAAAGTAATCGCGTCATACACCCAGTCCTAGTTTTCTGGGCGTTTGAAATCGGACACCGCTATAACGTCTCCCCTCCGCGCGGAGGGATACACTGTTGGGGCTGACAATGTGGACGGTGCTAAAATGTCTCCTCGGAAAATGAGATGTTACATTTGTAGCGCTCGAAAAAATTAGATTAGAACTTTAGGCAGAGCTACATTTGAGCGCAGTTACATTGTAACAACTCTCGACGTGGACTGTTCGCGTTTCCCGAGAAATTGGACGCGTTTTGCACCGTGAATTAGCGGGACCTGAGGCGCGGAGGGGGGGGGAATTTTGTCCCCCAACTTTTCTGTTTTTCCTCTCGGGCTGAAGCGCGTTTCTCTCCCGCTGGATGCCGCGCGCTTGACGCGAGGAACGGTGAGTATTTACCGCGTTTATCGGGTTTTACACGCGTAAACGTGCTCGTTTTTGACTTTAACGCGTCTGTTGTGATTAATTAACTTTTGTTGCACGGGCAAATGTGTGTGAAGTGTTTTGTCTCTGAGCTTCGGTGTGTGTGCGGGGTTCGAGTCCAGAGGAAACGGCTTCTTTGTTCAATAATTGGCAACAATGTCAAGTTTAAAACCCCCCGTATAGCTCATTTTTACCACAGTAACTGCGTGTTTACAACTTTACAGAACATCTGCTGCCTCTGTCGCTTGTATATTTGCTGCAATTCGGGTATTTAAAGTTTTTGATGGTTATAACAGATAAAAGTTTACACTGGGGTTAAATGAAGTCATCTGTGAAGTACAGTTGAAGCATTTTACATTTGTTGTGTTTGGAGTTTCCTGCTAATTGCAGTTCTTCTAATGGCCTGGTCTGCTTATTTGACTTTTCTTGGGAAATAACTTTTCCTTTTTCACTTTTGGGAATGGCTTTCCCATCTTTTCCTCTCTGGAAAACTTGTGGAGGTGTTTACGTACTCTTATTATCTCTATTCTCCCATATGGAGTGTTTCTTGTCGTTGTTGTGTAGTTTTCAAACTTTGTGTCGAGGACCGTGTGTTTCTTTGTGTTGGAGAGGTTGGGGGTGGGGGGGTCTAGGGTGAACGTGGCCTGAAGTCTTCATGTGTTTCGGCCTGTTGCTGATCATGCTTGTTGAGTCCTATGGGTTATTTTCACCTTTTGGATGTTGGATCTATAATGCTGCATTTGCACTTGTTGTAGAAGCTTGACGCTAAGAAGTACTATGGTAACACCATGGTGCAGTGATATCACATGGAGCTTATATATATATATGTATGTGTGTGTGTGTGTGTGTGTATGTATATATATATATATATATATATATATACATGTATAGATGTGTGTTCATCATGTGGTGTTTACATTGTGTTCTTTTAAAAATATTGCATGTATTTTCATGCTACAAGTAAACAAATCAATAGAAATGTCATGACAAATGTCCAAAATGACTCCTAATGATGGTCATACACTGGTGCCATGTAACATTAATGTCAAAAACATCTATTCATGCTAAAATACATGCCCAAAAACATTATTTTACCCACTGTTTTGAAATGTATATCCTAAAATTCCATGGTATTTACACTGTATTTTCAAACATGGTGTAGTACTTTTGGATTTTATGCCCAGTGTTATTTGCCCTCAATGGTATTTCCATTGCAGATGCTACTGTTCAAGCATTTAGGTAAAATCAGGTATTTTTTAAAGGAATAATACTTTTCATCAAGGATGCATCAAAAGTGACAGTAAAGACATTTATAATGTTACAAAATATTCAACTTCTAATAAATGCATATACAGCTGTGAATCCTGAAAAATAAAATGTATCACAGTTATTACAAAAATATTGGGCAGCACAACTGTTTTCAACTTTGATAATAATCAGAAATGCAGCAAATCAGCATATTAGAATGATTTCTGAAGATCATGTGACACTGAAGACTGGCGAAATGATGCTGAAAATACAGCTGCGCATCACAGAAATACATTACAGTTTAACATTCACATATAAAACAATTATTTGAAATTGTAATATTTCACAATTTTACTGATTTTACTATGTTTTTGAACAAATAAATGGAGCCTTGGTGAGGCTGCATTTAAAAACATCACAGTATAATCATACTACATGCTCAAAACCATGGTATTTCCATGCTACATGCCCCAAGCACTTTTTTGTCAGTGTAAACTGTGCATCCCAAAAGTGAAAGTAAAGCCATTATTGTGCTGGCTTCATTGCAGCATTTGTGATCTTTAATATTTCACAATCATCTACCTGTTGAGGTGCTGATTATGATTCCAGTGAAGGTGTTGTTGGAGCAGTGCTGATGACAAAAGTATTTTTGGTTAAGGCTTCTCACTTTTCTTGTGTCTGTGTAAAGCAGTGCTGATGTTTAATGAGTTGCTTCACGAATTAAGGAAAAGTGTAAAATCGCAGTGCTTTGTTTGCTCTGTTTGGTTCTGCGTGACATTTGTCTTCTGAAAGCTGCCAATTTTTTTTTCCTTCAATATTTCGGATTGAAAAGCATGTATTGCATAGAAATTAAAACAATGTTCTGTATAAGAGCTTGCATGCCTATTATCTATTAAAAAATGTTTCATGTATAGACATAAACTTGATATTTCACGCTATGGAAATGTTACACATGCATTGTTTGATTCCAGGAATCATGGTTATTTCTTGTGCAACTAACTAGTTCCCATACTCTAGGTGTGGGTAAGCGGGTGTTTTTTTCTCGAGCGCTGGACTGGAGACTCGCTGGTGGTCTCTTTTGGTGGTTAACCGAGTTCAGATGTGGTGCATTCTGGGAAAACACTCTTACAGCAGGTCTGTGATGTAGAGTAGTTCTTCAGATGGAAGCGGCAGTCGGATTATTTTGGATCATATGCATTCACGTCAGATTTGATTACTAGACCCAGAGTTCATAGATGATCTGAAAGCATGCTTGTCCATTATGCATCTCATTCCCTGCAGGATCATAAACCTGTTTGAGCTGAAAGAGACGTCGAGCGAGAGAAGCAGATCAAGAACACACAGGATCAGGATCAGGATGGCGACAGCGGGGACCGACATGGAGCTGAACGACCTGCTGGATTTCAGTGTTGTAAGTCAAAGAGACTCTTCTGCTGGTTTTAATAACAGATGTTTATGGATAGTTGACATCAAATGTCAAGCAGTGTGACATGCAATAAACTGTGCTGTGTTGTGACTGTGTTGTATGGTAGTCATAACTAAAGGCTGTTGTTAGGCCACACATGGCTTTTATTATATTGTACCTTTTTTACTTCATAATTTATATATAATTTATAGTTATAGACACAAAATGAAAACAAAATATATAATATAAAAATTGAAAATGTATATGCAAATATATGTATATATTAATGTTTTTGTGTGTGAACATATATACCCGTGTTACTAAGATACTATTATAGTTTTTGTTAATATTTTGAAAAGAGATTTTATACTTTTTTTTTTTTTTATATATATATATATATATTTTCAATTTGAATTTGAATTTTCGTTAAAGTTTGGGTAATTATGTTTTTTTTGTTGTTGTTTTTTTCGATTTTGTCTATATGATCATTTATTATTTTTCAAGTTTTACCTAATTTTAGTATATGTTAAACTAAATGAAAATGAGATGTTGCCTGGCATTTTTTAAAATATTTTATTTTATTCAGTTAACATTTTTGTTTCAAGTGTATTTTTTTTATGTTTTGGTTTTGAATAACCATAATACCCCTAAATATAAACTTTCCTTAATTTGTTAATGTTTATTAATTGGTTTACTTAATAGATTTATTATAAAAACTTATAATTAAATTATAACAATAAAATTGTAAAATTATATATATTATTTTTATTTTAATTATATTATACTCTTTAATTAAACAAAAATTGAATTTACACTTAATTTTAACCTGGGAAAAAAATAATATAAAACATAAATAATAGACAATGACCCTAAGCACACAGCTAAAATAACGAAGGAGTGGCTTCTCAACAACTCTGTGACTGTTCTTGAATGGCCCAGCCAGAGCCCTGACTTAAACCCAATTGAGCATCTCTGGAGAGACCTAAAAATGGCTGTCCACCAACGTTTACCATCCAACCTGACAGAACTGGAGTGGATCTGCAAGAGGGAATGGCAGAGGATCCCCAAATCCATGTGTGAAAAACTTGTTGCATCTTTCCCAATAAGACTCATGGCTGTATTAGATCAAATGGGTGCTTCTACTAAATACTGAGCAGAGGGTCTGAATACTTAGGACCATGTTATATTTCAGTTTTTCTTTTTTAATAAATTTGCAAAAATGTCAACAATTCTGTGTTTTTCTGTCAATATGGGGTGCTGTGTGTACATTAATGAGGAAAAAAAATTAACTTAAATGATTTTAGCAAATGGCTGCAATATAACAAAGAGTGAAAAATTTAAGGGGGTCTGAATACTTTCCGTACCCACTGTATGTAATATGCATATAATGTTTTTATTTTTTTATTTTTTTTGAAGCAATGGTGTGTATTTTCTCTGCTTATTTTTTCTCTCTTTGGTAGATGTTTCCTCATCCGATGTCAAACGGGAAGAACCGAGGCCCTACTTTACCCAGCAGTCAGTATGGTAGGCAATTTAAATTCGCTCACTTTGACTTTTATTACTACTCTGGTTATAGAAACGACTGATTCAGGATACAGAGAAAATGATATAATCTGCAGATGGCTTTCACGCTTTTGGAAAATGGATTTTAACATGGTAAATCCCACATGCAGAACTTTCTTGCGCTGCACACGTGTCGATGTCGTTAGAGTCTGAGTGTTTGCGAAGCCTGTTTGATCCTCGTCATTCTGATCCGTCCTGCTCTCGCTGTTTCATGTTCTCAGCTGTCGACCCTCCATCACGGGGGAGGAGGGGATGATGGGAAATGATAGTCGTCCTCTCACCCCTGCGAACAATGTCAACAAACATTAAAACAACACGCAAAACAGCCCCCCGCTAACTGCACCGTCTCACCCAAATTGGAGTCTCTCTTCATTAGAGACGTCCAGAAATTGCATTTTTTTTAATTGAAATCGAGAGGTTTTTGGTTGAATCTCCCAAAACTGAATATGTTCGGGTGACTTTTAACCATTTACAGTTTAACTAAATCAAACTTTAATTCAGAAGGAAGCAGTGTTAATTTCGTTGACGAATACTTTACGTCATAATAGCATAACGAAATTTTTTTCACTGACGACGACGATAACGAACTAAAACTCTTTTTGAATGACAAAAACTATGACGTAAATCTATTGACATTTTCATCAACGAATAAAAACGAGACGAAAATTTTAGGAAGGAATGAGATTCATTCAGAACGAATCTGCTGCGTGGTTCGGAGGTTATATGCGTACATATGAACCGGTGGGACATAAGCTAACATACACTTGCTGCACGTC
>NW_015661398.1:14989-16058 GCF_001515625.1 Sinocyclocheilus rhinocerous | reverse complement strand
ACATGCACTGTAACTAAACCCATTAGATTTTAGCCGACTAAATTTACTGTAGATTTAGTCGACTAAAATCTTATGATATTTAGTCGACTAAAACTAAAAACAATTCAGATTACTAAAATATGACTAAAACTAAATGGCATGTTAGTCAAAAGACTATGACTAAAACTAAATCAAAATTTGCTGTCAAAATTAACACTGGAAGGAAGGCTGTTTTATTTTGCAGTGTCACCGAGATCTACTACTGATCACAGAACCTTGCTTCACTTAAAGATACATGACAATCGCTGCTTCTGCCTGGTTGCGATTTCATTTCGATTTATCGTGCAGCACTATACAGTAGTCAACATTTGAAGTGGATCAAAAAAGATCATCAGAGTTGTCCTAAGACAAGAACGGGTATTGTTTTGGACAACTTTGATGAATGGTTTTGATCCACTTCAAGTGTGTATATAATTATATATTATATATAATTTTGTATTAATCTAAAACCGAAGCATTAGACCGTGATGCCATATTTTCCTGCTAGTGGTAAACTGTAGGGCTGGGTAAAAAATATCGATTTCTCGATATTAATCGATTCTCTTTTTTACGGAACGATATCGATTCTTAAATCCCAAGAATCGATTATTCTAGCCTGTTTTCAGTTAATGGATGGAACATTGAAGGGTACTTCCCATCCAATAAATCACAATAAGCATTATGCTTTGGTACTTTTCATATGAAACAAAGTCTCAGATTTCAAATTCTGTCCATTGTATTGCAATATTCAAACAATTAATGCCGTTTTGGCGCTGTTTAATGTGGAGTGACAGATCGCTGTAGAGCCTCAGATCAGCAGACGCGGTAGAACTGATCATCTCCTCCACATTAATACCAGCTTCAGCACAAAATAAACATGACTAAACATCCGAAGGTAAGTTAAAAGAAAGAGTACAATGTCACGTAACGTCACATTTACCTCAGAAAAACATATTCGGTGTCCATAAACTCATTAGTCAGATAAAAAAAAATTAAGTGTAGAGAGGGGCATTTTGCTAAATATATGCACCATATAACATATTCATTATAA
>NW_015661398.1:11731-14785 GCF_001515625.1 Sinocyclocheilus rhinocerous | reverse complement strand
GACTCTGTTCTCCTTTCGGGCTCTGTCTTTACATTTATTTTGAAAGATGAAGCTCGCGATTATGGTAAGGGGCGTTACATTTCCGACAAGTGCTTGCAGTGTTCGGCCAATCACAATGCACTGGGTCAGCTGGCCAATCAGAGCAGACTGCGCTTGTCGGAAGGAGGGACTTTGTAGAAAACGTTTATATTGTTAAAAATAATAATAAATTATTAAATTGTTAAAATTTTATGAAGTGATTAAACGCTTTTTTATTATTAAAATTTATTAAACCATTAAAACGGAATCCAAAAAATTCAAATGGTAAAAAACAAAAACAAAACTACATTTGGGAAAAATAAAATGAAACTTGGGGGGAAAAAAATAAACTTAATTTCATAGGGCCCTAAAAATGTAATTTTGAAACTTTTAATGGTTCTTAAACTGTATACATTTTATGATTTCAATTAATTAGACATGCTTTTTGATGACTAAAATTGAATTAAACCATTAAATTAAAAAAGTTGGACAAATTAAAATGGGAAAAACCTGAATTTGGGAAATAATAAAATTATAATTTTTCCTATTCTTGTCAGTGAAAGTCAATGGTGTCCAATGTTGTTTGGACTCCAGAATATCTTCTTTTGTGTTTTTCTGATGAAAGTCAGTCATACAGGTTTAGAATGACATGAACGTTCTGTCGTCTTTTATTCGCTCTTATTTTTGGGTGAACTGTCTCTTTTAATCTAGTGTTTGAAATCAGATCCGGTCCAGAGACGGTCTCCTCTAAGAGAGACGGTTGGTGTCTTTGTCCAAACGGCACAATCCTCCACACAAAGCACAAAAGTTCTTCATAACTCAATAGATGCCATGTGGGGAAGCGTATGGTTTCAGCATGGCACTCCCAGCGCGCTGATTAAGAGAATATGAGTGTTATGACTGAATCTGCTCATCAAAGACTAAAACCACATGCTTTCTTTTAGCCTTTTTTGTGTGACTTTGAATAGCGAGTTAAATGTCCTGCCCAGTGTTTTCGCTTTGTAATTTATTAGTCGATTGTTTGACATTCTGTGTTGATTTGAGTGGGAGTATATTGTGTTTTATGACACAAAGATGCATCAAGAAGTAGGATTTGCTCAGGAGGCTGTTTGCGTGTGTCACCGGCCACAGTTTCATTTACTGAGTACCTGAAACTGAGAATAAGTGAGATATTTATAACAGCAGAACTTGAGTTAAAAATACAGAGAAATGCAAAGAGTTTTCATGAGTAGGAAAGAAGAATCATCTTCCTGCTACAGCGACAACATTCAGCGTATCACTTCATGTACTGGCTCTGAAAGGACTTTAAATGTTTTCCTTTTGACTCATCATTGAGGCCAAACAGCTGATTGAAAATGTTCAATGCAAGAAACACAATAGGCTACTGGAAAAAAGCAAAAGGGTTTTGCTAAATAAACACTAAGAGAATTCTATAGGAAATTTCAACTTGTCAACTTCACAGCTTATATCAACGTTAACTGCATTTCTGGATTTTATATCACTTATTGTAAATTTTCAATATACTGCCATTACTATATAACAAGACTGATATTATATACTATACATGCAGAATAAAGTAAAATAACACGAGATACGCTCATGAGTGAGAACTAGTAATAATTAATGGTTTTTGTCATGTTTTCACAATAGTAAATATTGTCGTTTATAGTCCAGGGATTCCTTAATGTTTTTTGTCAGCTGAGCCGTTTGACCTTAAGTCTCTGTTTATGTATTCGCTCTGAAATGGCTTAAAAAGTTTTTTTTGGACTCATTGTTTGGGCCACACAGCCATTATTCCAAAACTGATTGAAAATGTTCAATGCAAGAATCAAAATACTGTAAAAAAAATTAAATAATATTTTTTTGTGCAAAGTCTTTGCTAAATGAACACTAAGAGAAATCTCTAGGAAATTTTAACTTGTCAAACTAACAGCTTACACTGGCGATAATTGCTTTTCTTGATTTTACATCACCAAACTCATTGCACATAACAAGGCTGATATTATTTACTTTACTAAGACTTTTGATATGCAGACTACATTAAAATGACCTGAGATATGCTTACGAGTGAGAACTAACAATAAAATTTTTTGCCTGGCATTTTGCATGCTTCAAAATATTTATGGTAAATATTGCAATTTTATGTAATTCCAGTCCAATTTGACCTGAAATATACTTTTAAAAAAAATAAAGTAAATTTTAACGCAACCCTCTACATTGAGAGTAAATCACTCGCATATGCGACTAAATCTTCACTCTGGGCGACTAAATGACGTCTAATATTAGCCAGTTGCTAATAAATTCTCAGATTTTACTCGCCAGTGTGTGAGTTGGAGGCTAAGTATAAGTTTAGCACAGATATATTTTCACTCGCCGAACACACTCTGACTGAGCGCTCCTTTGGAGTTCTTCCGCTTTTAAGAACTGCCAGGTTCTCTGGTAGTAGGCGGAGCTAATGTGCAAACGACAATCTCATTGGCTGGCGCTCACATTTTATCATCCCTGTTTTGATTTCAGCAAATCAGTTCCAGCGAATGCAGACAACGTGATTAATATTCATGAATCCAGCAGCTCGTTAATCCTTAGTGCATTTTATATTGTTCTTAGAAGAATTCATAGTATGATTATTATCTTAACAGTATTATTGATAGTTTTTTCCATTTTTTACAGAAACACTGAATGACCAAAAAAGCAGCACCAGCAGTCCTAAATTCAGTTAAAATGACTAATATGCATTCATACATGGTTACCAAGTTTTAATTCTAATTAATACAGAGTTCTGGCATGAAACTCTCATGGCACAGTCCGATAGGTCTAACTCAATCTAACGTAATGACATCATTATCACATGGCACAGCTGATTGGTTCTCTCCTGTATCGGTAGCCAATGAGCTCGCTGCTCAACATTCAAATATATGACTAGAGCTTGCCATAGCAGTGCAGCTTGCTTCAGAACAGTGAATTCAACATCTAAGATAAGTGAATGCTCTTCTAATCCATATCGCTGTGTGTATTGCGTGGTCTGCCTAATTGAAT
>NW_015661398.1:1582-9790 GCF_001515625.1 Sinocyclocheilus rhinocerous | reverse complement strand
TCAACATCTAAGATAAGTGAATGCTCTTCTAATCCATATCGCTGTGTGTATTGCGTGGTCTGCCTAATTGAATTTAAAAAAAAAAAGCAACCATAATCAAGTTTAACTAAGTGTCATGTTAGCAGTTTGCATTGTATGCAGGAGTGAATATTAAGCATATTAGCAGCAGCATTTAGCATCTGTGTTTATACAACTAAAGTTCTATCATTAAATAATACTTGATTATCATAATATATTTATTATGCTTGACTGACTGATGTTAAGAGTGTACTTTTAGATATTTAAAAAGCTGTGCCATTTTCCAAACACACATATATATATATATATATATATACACGTATAACTAAAAGTAAACGAAAAAACGTACTAGCCAATGGCAATTCAATTGCCAAGGTGTCTGTAGAGGGTTGTAAAGTTTATTTTTAATGTATTTGCTCTGAAATGGTTTGTTTTTTCACTCATCATTTAGGCCACACAGCCATTATTGCAATACTGACTGAAAATATTCAATGCAATACAGTAAAAATCTTTTTCAGTGCAATGCAATATTGTAAAAAATTAGTTTTTGCTAAATGAACATCGAGAAATCTGTAGGACATTCTTAACTTGTCAATTTAACAGCTTATATCAACATTCACTGTGTTTCTTGATTTTATATCATGTAAATCATCTCACATATGTGACCCTGGAGCACAAAACCAGTCTTAATACGTCGCTGGGGTATATTTGTAGCAATAGCCAACAATACACTGTATGGGTCAAAATTATCAATTTTTATTTTATGCCAAAAATCATTAGGATATTAAGTAAAGATCATGTTCCATGAAGATATTTTGTAAATTTCCTACCGTAAATGTATAAAAACGTAATTTTTGATTAGTAATATGCATTGCTAAGGACTTCATTTGAACAACTTTAAAGATGATTTTCTCAATATTTAGTGGCAAAAATTATTAGGATATTAAGTAAAGATCATGTTCCATGAAGATATTTTGTAAATTTCCTACCGTAAATGTATAAAAACGTAATTTTTGATTAGTAATATGCATTGCTAAGGACTTCATTTGAACAACTTTAAAGATGATTTTCTCAATATTTTGATTTTTTTGCACCCTCAGATTCCAGATTTTCAAATAGTTGTATCTCGACCAAATATTGTCCTATCATAACAAACCATACATCAATGGAAAGCGTATTTATTCAGCTTTCAGATGACGTATAAATCTCAATTTCAAAAAATTGACCCTTAAGACTGGTTTTGTGGTCCAGGGTCACATATTGTAACTATTCGATATAGCACCCATCCCTAAATAACAAGACCGATATCATATACTCTACTAAGACTTTCGATATGCAGACTAAATAAAACTAACCTGAGATGTGCGTATGAGTCGCATGGAGTGAGATCTAGTAATAAATCGTGTTTGTTTCAGAGGCTGTATATGTTTTGATGTGTTTGTGTATCTGGGACCCTTGTAGTCGTGACTCAAGCGTGACTCGTTCGGCTCGGCGTTTCTTGCCTCATAATTATAGCTCTGCTGTCTTTGTGTGTGAATGTATCTGTCCTGAGTCACTCTGAGCTCACGACTCGCTCACGATCCCCTCGGTACAGAAACTCTTCGCAGGTAGAGCTCAGGATGACACAACATGACCGTGATTCATCTGCTCATAAATCAAGAACTGCAACCTGCCCTCAGTGATCAAATGTCTAGATTTCTTTGATGCAAAATGCACCCATATAAGTTTTTTTTGTTTTTTAATTAAAGGTCAAAGGGCTTTGAAGTTTTTGCCTGCCGTTTTACATGCTTTAAAATGCTTATGGTTGATATTGCTGTTTAAGTCATTCTAGTCCAAGGTTTCTTAAATGTTTTTGTCAGCTGAACCCATTGACCTAAAATATTACTTGAAGAGTAATAAATCAAGAATAAGTTCCTTGAAAAGTATTTACTTGAAATGTTTACTTGTCAATTTTCGATAGTTCACGATTATCTGATATTAATTAATGGTAAACAAAATAATTTAATATTTTAATATTTAATAAGAGGGTTCCTCTTTTTAGTAAGTGCTTTATTTAGATTTTTTTTTAAATTATTTATTTTAATTTTACAATTTTATGATTTAATCAACTTGTTGTATTTTTTTCTAAAAGTCCTTGTTTTCTGTGTTAATTTTTCTAGATCTTGTTTTAATTAAGTAAATTTTATGAATGAAAAAGAATGTCTAATCAGTTGAATTCATAAAACTTTAATTTACTATTAATAAATGTCACTGAATGTAATAAAAAAAATCGTGAATCGAATCGTGAGTTGAGTGAATCGTTACATCCCTAAATAAATTTCTTATTTTTTTCAATAACAGTGCCAATAACAGTGTTAAATATATTGTTAATTATCATTATTTTAATTCGGGATGCACCGAATGTTCGGCAACCGAATAAAATGATCGAAATCACGAAATGGCCTTAAACAATTAGTAAATAAACTGCAGAACGTCATGTTTTCTAAATCACGCACGCTTTGCATGTATTCTGACAGTGCTGCGCGAACTCGCCGAGCTATCTGCTTGTTAACCAGGGTTCAAACTGATCTGTGATGCGACTGTCGTTCGGCACGCTGCATTGAGCAGCCGCGTTCAGTTTTTAATTGTAGTGTCTGTTCTTTTACTGAACTAAATTATTTTTATTACTATAAAAAATCAAAACAGCGGTGGGGGTCGGTGACGTGGTGATCAAGTGATGTAACCGGTGTTGCGGCTTAACAACGGTATCACCGTCAACACCGTCTATCGCGGCAAGCCTAGTTCAAAGTCCAAAGCGCGAGGAATATCTGTGCTGATTATAGTGTTTGGGATCTGTAATTTTTTCTAATGTTTTAAAAGAAGTCTCTTCTTTTCAGCAAGGCTGCTTTTATTTGTACAGTAAAAAATACATGCCTGATTCAAGAAGGCTGACTGATGGCCAAAAAATATTATTTTACTAACTTCTTTAATTTTAAGTTAAATTGTGCTTTGTTGGTATAATGTCTGCTAGAATGTAAAAAAAATTTTCAGTGTTAAATATTTTTAAATTGTTGTTTTGTAATTTATTTTTTTCTTTGAAAAGCAAGACAAAACAGTAAAAAGCACATTTTGGCTATTTAATTTATGCAATAGTGAAAAAATTTGGCAAAATACATGGGGGGAAAAAACGTATTCGGCCTTCGGCCCAGTGTTTCCTTTTGTTCGGTTTCTGAATTTTCATTTCGGTGCATCCCTAATTTTTATTTAATATTATCTTATAATACTATTTAATATCTAATATTATCTTGTTTAATGCTTTAAGTAAATGTAATGGTTTAAGTTCAGAAATCAGTTGAATTCATACAACTTTACCAATTTAGTAATTTATTTTATCAATAAGAGTTCCCTATGATTAGTTGTCTGTTTTAAGTTTATTTAATGTTAATTATTTCTATTTAATTATTCTGATTTAATTTTACTTATTTAATACAAATATAATGATAAAAAAATATAAAATATGATAAAAAACGGTGGTATTCAAATGAATGTGAAAAATGCATTCTTTTGATTACCACTATTTTTGATAATATATATATATTTTTTTTTGATAATGATTTTTGCATTACTTGTTAAGTTTCAAAACATGTCTTGATTTTTACTGTTTTTATTTATTTATTTATTTAAACATTTTGAGTTCACTTGGATACGGTGACCATTTGGTTAAAATAATGATTCCTCTGATTGAAAGAAATCACCTGTTTTACATGCTTTTCCTTCTCTAACAAGTGAACGTCATACATCTGACCTCCTTCAGGAGTGTTTTAATAGACTGAGTAAGCAGAGCTGGAACTTAGACAAATATAACACAACATAATTCCTAAACTTTGATCTGATTTGTTTGATAGCTTTTTTTTTCCGGCCGGCTCTACCTGTTTGCGGTGTACATAAAGCGTGGTTGTGATTTGGAGAGGTCAGCTTGTAACCATTAGACGCCCAAACACGCAGCAGACGCTTTTTATTGGGCCCACGGAGCAAAGTTTTGTTTATTCAGGTGCGGAGGGGAATGTCTCATAACTCCAGCCGTTCGCTTTTAATGTAAAGAGTTTTTATGGCTGTCTGGAGAGGAAAAGAGCCTTCTTCTGAATGAATTTCTCACTTTTCCACCCACTAATCAGTTCTGTTAATCGGAGTGAATATTCAGTGCGCTTATGAATATGGATCACCTCTATTTTTGAGTTTTTTTTCATACTGTGCTGATATGTCATCACCCTCCTGTTGTTTCTCGCGCCGTATTTCACAGTATTAGCTGTCTTTCATCTCTGTCTTTCTCTCCCACGGATCGCTGTAAATACCAATCTCACTTCCCTCTACCTCAACTCTCATGATCAGGATCAAAACTGACCAAACTTGCTGGTATTAATACACATTCTTGGTGACATTTGTGAATTATTCATCTGTTCACGTTATTCAGTCTTCAAAATTTTCTTGAAATATAATAACTTGCTCCTCTAAAATAAAAAAGGCCTCTTGCTTAACATTACCCACAATTAGTGAGCTGCCTTGCCTTTCATTGCCTACATAGGCAGCATGCTATCTAGGGATGCCCTTAAAGTTTTATTATTTTGGAGAATATTGGTATATGATATATATTATAATATTGATATTTAACTGCCTGTTTTACATTTTTGATTTAGTGAACACTTGATCACTTTTACAATTAATCTGATAATTTAATACACTTAATCTTTATTTTTATTGCATATCAGATAATATTGCATATATAAGCTAATATTGATATTTAACTGCCTATTTTTATATTTTAATTAACCATCATCTAGCATTCATTTAAGTTAATCTAATAATTTAATAACATATAATTTAATCTATTTTTTGTAGTATTTCAATTAGTATTGGATATATATTAGCCAAAATTGATATTTAACTGCCAGTTTTTACCGTTTGATGAACTTTAAATTAGTTCTTGATGACGGTTAAGGTAATTAATAATTTAACACTTTTTGGATCAATATTAGCCAATATTGATGTTGAACTGCCTATTTTTATATTTTGGATACCTTAACCGAAGTCAAGCGTTCGCTTAAGGTTAATCTAATAATTTAATAATGCACTTTTTGTTAAATTTTTTGTAGCATATAGATAAATATTAGTGCTGTCAAATGATTAATCACGATTAATCGCATCCAAAATAAAAGTTTTTGTTTACATAATATATGTGTGTGTACTGTGTATATATATATATAACTGCCTGTTTTTACATTTTGTTTACCTTAATTGTGGTCAGTCTAAAAATGTAATAATTTTTATTTATTTTTTTAGCATATCAGTTACTATTGGATTATAAGCTAATACTGATATTTAAATTCTTGTTTTTGCATTTTGATTCCATTCATACTTCATACTAATTCATACTTTCATACTCATTTATGATTAAAACTTTGTTTGCTGTGTATTTTGTACCCTTTATAAAGATTTTCTATAACTATTCCATTTTGAATGCAATATATGAATGTATATTTTTTCCCACTAGCTCATTCTGTGGATGGCGTCTCGGAAGGAAGTCCAGTCATTGTTAAAAACGCCGTTCGTAATGAATTTCCGTCCTTATTGTGTGCAGTGAGCAGCTCATCTCGGCAGTGCTTGAATAATTCTTCCTGTTTTGCTGGTTCTGCTCCGTCGGTGGAGTGTGCACTCGTCCCTTGCCGTTTTATTGAATTTGCTGACACAAGCCTGCGACCCCCCCCTGTCCACGGATCGCGTTTGGCACACCAATGGCTCTCGAGTCGTAATTCACTCGTCCGCTGTACTTCTGTTCCGCTCCGTCGCCGGCGCTGTCATGATCGCCCCCCCTCTTCCCCCTTTTTAATTAGACAACAAAACAAAAACTATGAATATGCATAAGCAGAGACCTCATTAATATGCACAATTATGCAAATCAGCGCACAGTTAAGCTGCTTCTCTCCAGAGCATTAAGGGGGAGACGGTTTTCGGGAAATTTCTGCACCGTCGATCTTTAAAATTCTTCCGTTCTGCGTCTTTCCAGCCTTTGTGCTTTCGGTCACTGGGACATTTGTGGTTTCGAAACCTTTGAGGTTTGCGTGACATGTCAAATCACACATCAGCTGGTAAAGATGGCAGAGACGCAAAACAAAACGCAGTTTGACCATCGAGCTTCAGTCGGGTCATTACCTGACCTGATAGTGCTGATAATGCAGACACAGAATATGAGAACGATTTAACAAACAAAATCTGTTGTGTCTGAACAACCTCGTGTGAAAGAGGCTTAAGAAGCTCGTCTCGTCAACCTGAAATCAGCCTAAGTATACAGGGCTTCGTTAAGACCTATTAGTTTACTAGTCGTGCATGCACACGACTCACAAGTCAATTTTTAGTTTTGCACAAACATTTAATTTTCTGTGGCATGTTTTCAAATATAAAATGTTTTTTTGTCTTTTCTGCAGTGCATTCATGTTGTTTGTTGTATATGCTATACTTTATTGGAGATCAAGTAGATGCATTTTAAAAATACACTACCGTTTTTTTTAAGGAATAAGGAAATTATTACATTTATTCATCAAGGCTGCATTAAATTTATCAGAAGTGACAGTAAATACATTTATGTGGCAAAAGATTTCTATTTCAAATAAATGCTGTTCTTTTGAACTTTCTATTCATCAAAGAATCCTGAAAAATAAAATGCATCACAGTTTGCACAAAAACATGAACGGTTTTCAGCATTGATAATAATCAGAAATGTTTCTTGAGCAGCAAATCAGCATATTAGAATGATTTCTGAAGATCATGTGACACTGAAGACTGGAGTAATGATGCTGAAAATACAGCTGCGCATCACAGAAATAAATTACATTTTACAATATATTCACATAGAAAACAGATGTTTTAAATGGTAATAATATTTTAGAATTTTACTGTATTTCTGAACAAACAAATGCAGCCTTGGGGAGCAGAAGAGACTCAAAAACTTTACAATTATTGTTTTGAATGTCAAATTCATAATCATTTGTTATCAGCCAACATTTCTAAATCGGCGCATATCTAGTTCTAAGTATTGATAATGTTTGCTTGTTTTTCAGGTTTAGATGAAAGAAGTGGCTCCGGCTCTTGGGCTTCAGGAGAAGCGAACGGTCCCGCATTCGGCGCACGGGTACGAAAACACATGTGCATTCACTCTGTCATAAGACAGAGTCACAGACTCTGATGAAATGCAGAAATTAGTGAAGCTGGGCCTGTGAGTGAGGACAGAGAGTCTCTGGTGTCTGGTGGTGCTTTGCTTTTCCCATCAGACCTTAATCCCTAAAGGAAACAAACCTGACTGCAGCAGATATCTAGTCCACTTCAGGATGTCTCGATGGTTTGTTTAAAGCAGAGCGGCGTGTAGCTGTAGACGGGAAGTTCAGCAGACGCGTGTTTGTAGGTCAGTCGGTCAGTGGCTGAGATTAGCCGGCCGTTGTTAGCGATGCTCATGTTTACCTGCCCCATCTAGTGCTAATCTCTCACCTGTCAGACTTCATGAATGTTAGATGCATCACATGTGTGAATGATGCGTCCTATTCTCTCCGTGACCTGTTTTGCTCATAAACAAGCAGGCTGTAATTTTAGTCAAGGTGCCAACATTTTTCATGACCATTTGTGATCCTGGACCACAAAACCAGTCTTAAGTGTAAATTTTTCAAAATTGAGATTTATACATCATCTGAAAGCTGAATAAATAAGCTTTCCATTGGTGTATGGTTTGTTATGATCGGACAATATTTGGCTGAGATACAACTATTTGAAAATCTGGAATCTGAGGGTGCAAAAAAATCTAAATATTGAGAAAATCATCTTTAAAGTTGTCCAAATGAAGTTCTTAGCAATGCATATTACTAATCAAAAATTAAGTTTTGATGTATTTACGGTAGGAAATTTACCAAATATCTTCATGGAACATGATTCTCTTTAATTAATATCCTAATGATTTTTGGCATAAAAGAAAAATGTATAATTTTGACCCATACTATGTATTGTTGGCTATTGCTACAAATATACCCCAGCGACTTAAGACTGCTTTTGTGCTCCAGGGTCACATATCTCTTTGAACTTATAATATAAAATTAATATATATAATATAATATAATATTAAACGTTTTTTTCCCCTGCTGCATGAGTCTTTTTCATTGATATGAAAAATGA
>NW_015661398.1:0-1283 GCF_001515625.1 Sinocyclocheilus rhinocerous | reverse complement strand
TATATATATATATATATATATAATTTAACAATATGAAAGTAGCATAAAATGTATTTTAATAAAACAAATTGAAAAGAAATATGAAAATATAAATAAATGACCTATATTTTAATATAAATATATAGCTGTCTACTCAATATAAAAATTATATTAAGTTTATTTAAGCAATTGTAAATAAATTTTAAACATTTTTTACATTTAAATATAATTTACAATAAAATGTAAATAAAGTTTAATAGATAAATAATAAAAAAATATATTTTAAATTAAAAGTAAAATACCTTTAAACCTATAAAAATACCTTTTTAATTTGTTTATATTTTTATTTTTATAATATATTTTTTTTATATAGTTTAAATGTACATAAAACTATATTATAAATTGAATTAAAATAATTGTACTCCCAGTAAATGTTGTGAGTGGACTGAAGAGGAATGTTTAAGTTCAGAATATGTTAACTTTCTTTAATGTTGATATTTCGTGTTGTGATTACTTAAGATTTGCGTTCTCAGTGCTGCTGATCATGACTTTTGTAATGTATTATTGTGTGTTTTTGTGTGTTAGCTGTATGGAGACGGTCCTCACTACCCTGAACACGACGGCATGTACAACTTAGAGATTGACGGTGAGTTAACGCACAGCTTGGAGTTCAGAACATTTACCAGCAGAATTTCACATCAGTTTTGATACCAGCTTCTTTAATTTAGGCTATTAGGAGGTGAGTTTTTATAATCATAGATCATGTTTTCATAGATGAGGTGTGGCTTCTTTGTCGTTGTTTGTTAGTGATACACTACATTTCCGCTGCAGATCATCAGCGTCTGAAGTTTAGTCACACATGAGCACACAAACCCGTGCATTGCCTGCTGTCCTGAGCAGGTTTAGGTCACGCTGGGATTTGGAGGGGGGGTTAATCCACGCGCATAACCGGCCCGCTCTGGGCTTTATAGCCGGGTGGGGGTTGCTTTTGAACTAATTACCACTTAGGCATTTATAATGGGGCGATTTGTTGTTTGTGCCCAGTCTTAAGGCCATAAATGCTGCACCTCAGCCAGTCGAGGTCACACGCAGACAGATGGAGTCCAGCAACCCTCGGCCCAACATTATCAGTCAATGAATAAATCACAAACCACACCCCACTCCAACCCAACACGCCCAACAACCCAACATTCATATTTAATGCAGTGTTAGTTTACTAGTACCTCAGTTATTTTGCTATATAAGTATATAGCTGTATGTATACGTGACCCTGGAGCACAAAAGCAGTCTTAAGTCGCTGGGGT
>NW_015661396.1:804-952 GCF_001515625.1 Sinocyclocheilus rhinocerous | reverse complement strand
AATATCGCATAAAACATTTGCGAACAAGCACTGTTTCCATCCAACAAGTCAGAGAGAACAAAATCGTCACTTTCTGATAAACTGGCACTAAATACCACTAAGAAAAGTAAGAGAAGCCACTGAATTAATTCTCAATCAAATATAATAA
>NW_015661396.1:0-364 GCF_001515625.1 Sinocyclocheilus rhinocerous | reverse complement strand
CCACCTCAAGCGAGCGTAAAAACTTTTTTTGCGAATTAAGGGATTTATTTTCGAAATTTGGCCGTTAGAGGGCGCTTATTCAAAATAAACAAATAGACAAAGGTGTAGTTTGATGACACCGTGACTGAGTGCGGAATCATGGGAGTTGTTGTTTTCAGCCCCACAGCCGATGCAATCCGACGGGACTCGGGCAGAAATCATGTTCATGGATGAGCTAATGATTGATTAACGTAGTAGAATGAAGCAGGGTGAGGCTGAAAGCCGTCGAAATGAAACAAGGCTGCTGAACGAGCTCGAAACAGCGGAGCTTTTATTATGAAACAGTCGACCGCTTCCGCTCCTTCCGGTCGTGCGTATGTGGGGA
>NW_015661395.1:806-1020 GCF_001515625.1 Sinocyclocheilus rhinocerous | reverse complement strand
TGGAGTTCCTCTCCAAAGAACAATGTCCAAAAGGTTTATTCTTGTTTATCATTTTGTTCCATGGTATAAATGATATCATTGTGCGTTCTTATGTGTTTCATATTATGTTCAGTTTTCTTATAATGCATGTATCACTTGTAGTTTGTTTACTCTTTCGTGTAAGTAGAAGCTTTTTACAAACCGTTCTTGTTCAGGAAGCTGAAGAAGAGACTGT
>NW_015661395.1:0-746 GCF_001515625.1 Sinocyclocheilus rhinocerous | reverse complement strand
TTAACTTGTTCTTCATTGTTGTTTTTAAAATAAATCCTCCACTTATGATGAATTTTAGAAAATGCAGGTGCAAGATATACTGTCATGTGGATTTGTAACTTGATTCTTCTGTGCTTCTTCTGTAAGTATGGATGGTATCCAAACCCGGTATTAAATGAACTCTGGGGCTAAAATATGAAAGACCATAGTATTGATAAGCTCTGATCTGGTGATCGGTTCTGCTTTCGGTACTGGAGAAATTATGAAAAACCACTTACAGTTTATTATTGCTACATAAAAGTTATCAAGCTAATTGTTAATTACCTTTCCAACTGTTTATATGTGCGATAATATCAAGGCATTTGTCTATAATGTGGTTTCATTATTTGCAATCCAAAAGTGAGATATCTCTTGCACTTTAGGGCTGTGTGATTAATCTAATGTTATTTTCAATTTCGAGTTTGGCTTTGAGGTAAAGCGATATATTGGAGAAAATCTGATGTGTGAGTATACTTGATCTACGCATTAGTTCTTAAAGTGACAGCAGCCTAATAAACCTGTAGCCATCCGTATCATTAATGATAATAAAACAACAAAAGAAAAAGAGAAAGTCCAATCTTTGCTCTTGACTGAATACCTTTAGTAGATTATAGAGTAGATCTGCTGAAGTCCAGAATGAGCTCTTTTGTTTTGGAGGTGTTGTTATTAGAGCAGCACAGCTGTAGTTTCTGGACTTCATCTCTGTAGCTGAGTCATGCTCTCCTGAG
>NW_015661394.1:0-1870 GCF_001515625.1 Sinocyclocheilus rhinocerous | reverse complement strand
TACATTTGATTTACAATTACTGCTATGATAAAAATACACTTATATTAAGGATTATAATTCTACATGTCACAATGTCCAACAACAAATATTTTAGCAAAATGTATATTGTACTCAGAATTATTGCGCTCTTATTCTAGTGCGCTCCGTCTGTTTAGCGTGCAGCAGCACTCGTTTACTCGTGTAAGCCTCGCCCACTGCTGACAACAAAATGGATGTTTGCATGACTTTATAACATTTACAGATGAAGAATATGCACGGAGGAAAACACATCTCAAATGTATTTAACGGCACAAATATATTCGCTTTTTGTCATGGTGGATCGATCTGATCCATGATCGACATTAAAAGGGCTGCTTAAGAATAAGCGTGCACATCACATTATCTTGACTCACTGAACCTGGATCAAATTAGTGAGAATGTATTAACTTAAATAGTCATTTATGGTACCGCTTTAACCCCGACTGATTTGTTAGGTTACTTCAAGTCAGGTTTTGGACTTTAATCCCAGCTTTTCTTAGCATCTTTTTTGAAACAGCCCCCCAGGGCTCAACATTAAACTTTGATATGTGCTTGTCCTTTGGACAACTAAACCAATCACATCCATCTGTCGAAGTAAAAAGTTAGTTGTATGTAAGAAAAATTATTTTTAATTTATTGTTAATTTATTCACAAGCAATATTCTCATCACAGTTTTATCAGCTCTAACATAAGCATATCTGTGGTGTTTGCCACATTAAATTGATTTCCAGGGCCTGGATGCAATTTAAATTCTGTTTTAAAAAATAAGTATGATTAATCATGATTTCAGCTTTAAAAAAATAAATAAACATTAAAGGGTTAGTTCACGCAAAAATGAAAATTAGCCTGTGATGTACTCACCGTCAAAGCATCCTAGGTGTATATTAGGGCTGTCAAAATGACTGAAACTAAATTCGAATTTTCTACTTAAATATTATCAAAATTAGAATTATTTTCGAATTTAAAAGGCATTATTTCAGTTAGGGGGAAAAAAAGCTTTTGGCTTCTCTCCTGAGGCCACAAGAGGGCGCATCAAAATATTATAGGGGGAAAAAAGCTTTTGGCTTCTCTCCTGAGGCCACAAGAGGGCGCATCGAGCAAAATATTATGCATGTTTCTTCAAAGCATAATAAAATAACACGACTATCTTTGCATAATGTTTAAAATAATGCTTATAAACCATATATAATTAATAAAGTTGCTTAAACAATTAGAAAAAAAACAGCACCATGCATGTTTGTATGGTTTAATACAAAGGACCGAAAACCAAATCACAAAGAGTACGCTACTTTCTTCATTTAAAAACATGAGATACAGTGGGATGGGGAAAAAACCACCATAAAGTCTTGAGACGTTTTTTAAAAGTTGAACTTACATTAATTTTACATGGCTTTCTAAAACATGCCGCTCTCTTATGCGAGACACGAGTGCAATGCTGATAGATGTCCCTCTAGAAAATGTGATAAATATGCGTTCTGCGTGAACGGCTTGGTTTCAGTTTCACCGTAAACAACATCTTCTCCACACTGATGCTCTCGTTTTCCGCTATATATTGAATGAACTGATTGTTCTCTTTTTCTGCAATATTTTGAATGAACAACGTAGCAGCACCGCATCTAGTGGGTTCAACTGGATAGGCTAACAAAAGCATTAAAATGCAATGACACTTACATCGTCGTCGCATTTCGTGCGCCACTGATAAGGCTGCCTGATGGCTGACGTAGTCCTAAAATTGAATGTGAAAATTTAAAAATTAAAAAATGGAATTGAATTGAATGCGCGCACATGGGTAGTTGACATATAAAACTTTTTTTTTTTTAAACTTCAAATATTAGGCATAAAAAATATTGAG
>NW_015661393.1:0-463 GCF_001515625.1 Sinocyclocheilus rhinocerous | reverse complement strand
TCTTTTCCTCATCTCTTCTCCTCTCAAGCTCGGTCAAGTTGGATGAGGGCAGACACACATTTTCAGGTTTCTCCAGAAATATTTGATTGGATTCAAGCTCATGCTCTGGCTGGGCCACTCAAGGACATTCACAGAGTTGTCTATAAGCCACTCTTGCTGTGTGCTTAGGGTCATTGTCCTGTTGGAAGGTGAGCCGGAATGCTCTGGACTGGGTTTTAATTAAGGCTATTTCAATATTTTGGTGAATTGAGCTTTTCTTCTACTCTGAAGAGTCCCTCAGTCGCTGCTGCTGAAAAACAGCCCATGAGGCTGCTACCAGCACTCTTTACATTTGGGATGGTACCAGTAGAGTCTGCTGACCGTAAATTTAGGTGGGGCAGATTCTGGGTCGTAGCGCTAATACATGAAAAACATTTTATAAGCTTTATATTCTAATCTCTGAACACATGGGGACAAAATTTTG
>NW_015661392.1:0-361 GCF_001515625.1 Sinocyclocheilus rhinocerous | reverse complement strand
TAATATAGGCTAATAATATTGTGTAGTCTATAATACTATAGACACGGCAGTTTTACTCACTGAAAGATTTATTTGTCATAAAATAATTACTTCATAATTTTATTAAGAGTCTTAACACATGCTATAAATCGTGAATATAAATAATTGGGAATCATGTAAAAAAATAAAATAAAAACGGTGCACTTTTCATTGGTCTATTATAACATTTATGTAGTTTTGTTCGCTTGGCTGTTTCCTTATAAAAGTAAAAAAAAAAATGTAAGTTTTTCGTCAGGTGTCTTTATTAGTTATATGATGTCGTTACGTTGCTGTCTTACCGCCAGCCAATCGCTGCATTGCTGATCGTGTTTTCGAGTATCGA
>NW_015661391.1:0-839 GCF_001515625.1 Sinocyclocheilus rhinocerous | reverse complement strand
TAAGAGTCCTTTTGTAATATTAATGAAAGCTGTAAAAGTATTGTTACTAGTGTGTTCATTTCAACATTTACTATTACTAATAAGCTATATTTTTACATTTTTAAAGTTTCTTTTTTTAACATTAGTAAACTATGAAATAACTTTAATGATCAATATAATAATTAATATTAATATGTTTATTCATTTACAAAGTATGGTTCAGTACTGCTACTGCTTTTTTAAAAATAGTAAAGCTCTGTTTTAGTTTTCGTTTACCATTTTAAAAACTATCGGTTGATTAATCTGTATCGGCCAGTGTGGTCCAACCTTGCTATCGGTATCGGTAAAATCCACTATCGGTCGACCTCTAGTGATTATTATTGATTCTTCATTAATGAAGCTGAAGGTAATAAAGCTTGAGGCAGTTTTAATTCTGGATTTATTGTAATAGGAAAACAATCTTTAGAGCTGTTGAATAATCTTGCTGAAGATTATTCAAACAATAAGGGACACTTCTATCTCGCAAGAGTCGCTGTTTTTATATGCAGCAATATTAGGACTTTTGTCTATGATGCATTTGTGTTATTCGCAGAGGAGCTACAGAGCGTTCAACATGAAAGCCCTGTTTAATTGTGATGATAGAGGAGAGAACTAAACAATCAAACATCTGCTTACACTTTAGGCCTGTGGCTGGGATATTAAGCTAATTTTATTGTAGATTTTGTTAAGATAACAGATCAAATTATTAAAAACTAGCTGCGTTTAGTGCAGCTACTTTCCCTTCACAGCGGTGCACATTAGTTTTTCCCTAAAATCCAAAATTAACGTCAGAATCAGGACAATCGGTGATTGTTGTAAAA
>NW_015661390.1:0-514 GCF_001515625.1 Sinocyclocheilus rhinocerous | reverse complement strand
AAGGACTATCCCAGATCAGTACACCACGCCCAGGATTGAGGATGCCCTGGACTGTTTGGCAGGTAGTAGGTGGTTTTCCGTGTTGGACCTTCGTAGTGGATATTATCAAATAGCCATGGCGAAGGAAGATAAAGAGAAGACAGCATTCATCTGCCCTCTGGGTTTCTTCCAGTTCGAACGCATGCCCCAAGGCATTACTGGAGCTCCAGCCACCTTCCAGCGGCTGATGGAGAAAGCTGTTGGCGATATGCACCTCCTACAAGTTATAGTCTACCTCGATGACATCATTGTGTTCGGACGCACGCTTGAAGAACATGAGGAGAGATTGTTGAAAGTATTGGATCGTCTGCAAGAATGTGGTCTCAAAGTGTCAATTGACAAATGCCAGTTCTGTCAGTCTAAAGTGCGTTATGTGGGTCACATTGTGTCAGCGGCTGGAGTGTCACCAGATCCGGAAAAAATTGAAGCGGTGACACGGTGGAAAATGCCGACGGATCTAAAGTCCCTGAGATCT
>NW_015661389.1:48358-54865 GCF_001515625.1 Sinocyclocheilus rhinocerous | reverse complement strand
AATTATAAAAGTTACTTTTATTATATTAAATTTTCTACTTTATGTGGTAGCATCACATGCTGCACATACACAAACACAAACACACACACACACACACACACAACCAGGCCCAAATACATGCAAATACCAGAAAGAAACAAGTCAGAAACAAACTCTTTTTATTGCATTTGTATGTTCTCGGAGATGTAAACTATGCAACTCAGGTTGTTGTTTTTGAACTGTAAACTTTCCACAAATAAAAGAGAAAAAAACCCACCTAAAACAGACCCATATCTCTTTACATTATTTCTTTGAATGTTTCGCAGGTTATCTAATTGCCATATTAGGGATGAAGGTTGTGCTGCTCTGGCTTCGGCCCTGAAATCAAACCCCTCACACCTGAGAGAACTCAATCTCAATAATAATGAATTAGGAGGTTTAGGACTGAATCTACTCTCTGATCTACTGGAGGATCCACAATATAAACTAGAGGAACTACAGTGAGTTATTGATTTCCTTGGGAATTACATATATATATATATATATATATATAATAATTTGTTCCCTTTTGATAATGATTATGATACAGGCAGTATTAATGTTTGACCTTTTTCTTCAATGTTTTACAGTATCTGTCCTGTACTGTAAATGCAAAACAAACAACTGCCTTCTGCCATGAAGAACAAACAGCTGCTTGCTGCCACCTACTGGACAAACACTTAGTCTGTTTGGGTTATGAACTCGCATGTAGTAATAACTGAAATATTTCTGTAAACACATTTATAAACAAGCAGTGATGTTAAAAGAATTGATTCAGCGTAACTCTCTTTCTCTTTGGCTGAGAAAAGTTCTGCTGATGTTGTACTACTTGCAGCATGTGTTTCACAATACAGTAAGCCAAACACTTTTTTTATGCATTCCACAAAATGTTTGACAAACTGCTGTTGTGCATTTTTGTTCTTTACTGTGTACTTCTTTAAGTGTCCAGAATGCTAGAGATATGATGGTTCAGACTCATTAACATTTAAACTAATTAATAGGTGTGATCAAATCCTGCAGGAGTTAACTTGTCAGTGTGTTACATGTATATAATGTTGTGTGCAAAGAAACTGATATTTGATTAAGCTTTGGCCGTACACACGTCTTTTGAATAAAATGCTGAATTAGTACTAATGTTTTTTCTTTTTTTTCCTACTTAAACTTTTTTTGTTTTTTTTTTTACTTTTTTTTTTTATTGCAGTTTTTAGAACAAAGAACATACAAGGGCAATAGCATATAAATAACATCAAAACAAATACCTAATAAACGACAACAATGAAAAATTAATAAAGAAAATAAAGAAAGCAATAAGAAAATCACATGTCCGTAAACAAGTACAAATAATTACAAATTATTCAAAGAGTAGATTTAAGGCTTTAAAGGGGTCATATGATGCTGCTAAAAAGAACATTTATTTTGTGTATTTGGTGTAATGAAATGTGTTTATGCGGTTAGGTATGTGGGGGCGTGTTAGAACGAGCCGTTTTAGGTAGGTGTGGCTGACTCTTAACTTTTATAAAGAATATCTCTTTGGATTTGAGACTTTAGTCTTTGCAACTTTACAGATCTTCTTTATGCACCAAGAGCTTGTAACACTCCAAAGAGAAAGGAAAAATTGAAATCGTATCATATGACCCCTTTAAAATAATTTACAGGGTTTTTTTTTTTCTTCGCTTTGTTCTACTTCAACTTTACTTGGCAAGGAAAAAAGGAAAAAACAACAGTATTCAGTTTTGGAAAGACAAGGGTAAGTAACATTTTTATATAGCCTCCCTAGCCTATATATAATGCTATTCTGACTCATGCTTGTCACGTGATGTTAATTCTCACCGCTTGGACATTGTCATTTCTAATTATTGGATGAGGCATTTAAAAAAATGGTCAGATAGCAACCTTTGCATATTAAAAGTTAACGAATTTGCTTCTTACGGTGCACATTGTTCCAATAGGACAACCCCCTATTTAAATTATATTTAAGTAATGAAATGGCCTATATTTAAATACTTTTCAAAGGAGAGTTCGGAATTTTGAGCCATCTAGCGCCCCCTGGAGGAAGAACACTCTGTGCCTCACTGGAAACCGTTATTTACGCACACGTTTCGGTGTTGTTTGGCTTTTAAATCGATGTGAAAATGTCTAATAATTCAGTGATTTCTGTCATTTCCAGGTTTCTGGAGGAATATGCGTCCAGCACGCCGAACAAACTGAAAGTGATAGACGCGTATCTCCTGTATGTTATGATGACTGGAGCGCTGCAGTTTCTCTATTGTTTATTAGTCGGCACGTTTCCGTTCAACAGCTTTCTGTCTGGTTTCATATCGTGCGTTGGGTCGTTTATTCTTGCAGGTATGCCTAATTGATTTATTCTTTTTTTTTCTTCTTTCTCTCGTTATTTGTTTATGTGCACATAAATAGCTACCCAGTGTTGATTAAACGTGATGGTTTGTTTATTTTTGTGTTTTTACCATTATTTAGAAATTATTACCATGCATTTTACTTATTTGCCCTTCTATTTATTCCATTTTATTTATTTTCAATGACATGACTCCATCTCCACTTCTTGTGCGTTATTTGTTGATGTGCACAATAAATAGTTACAGCGTTGACATTAGGGGATAGCTTGTTTGTTTTTTTGTTGTTATTACTTAAAATATTCATATGCAAGTAAGTACTTTTTTTATTGCATTTAATGATATCTCCATGTTTTCTTCAGTGTGTCTGAGAATCCAGATTAATCCTCAGAATAAAGGCAAGTTCTTGTCCATCTCACCAGAAAGAGCCTTTGCTGACTTTCTGTTCGCCCACACTGTGCTTCATTTGGTTGTTATTAATTTCATTGGTTAAAGTGTCCACATGTGCTGATAAAAAGGTAAAATAAACTGACTTTAACCTATAGCAAAACCCAACCCTTATTGGTCTTATAGCCTGTAAATGAAAAGTGCACTATCATGTTATGTCTTATATATCAATGTTTTGATATGGCAATAAAACCATTAAAATATTGACATGAAGATCAATGTTTACCAGATAACCTGTAACTTTAAACTGTAGTTTCGCACTGTACCAAACATTTCAATTGATCATTTGGTTTTGTCTTAAAATATTCTAAATATTTTCTTTCACACATGCTCATTAATGAATTTCTGTCTCTTTATGCAGATTGACTGTGTCAAGAAAGACCAAACCTGGAAAGCACACGCAGCTACCGGAAGCAGAGAATAAACATCATGTTTATGATTGTTATTTTCTCCCAACACTGACAGCAACTGCACACCTTATCAAGATTCCCAGCGCTGTGACAAATCCTCAAACTTCCCTACACTACTCCACAAATAAATGACATTTCTTGAGACGGGATCCATTTTGGGCTCATTTCTGTTGCCTCCCAATAATCTGTGATGATTGAAGAGAATTCAGTCTAGGCTAATATGCTCAACTGGAGTGTATCTTCATATTATTTTTCTTTTAATTTCAAACATGTTTGTACATGTTTCATTATCAGTATTATATAGATATATATTTTGCTTTATTCAGAAATAAAACATAATAAACCGAACAAAATACTCCAAACTGTTCTTTTGAATACACATCGCCATCATATGTCTGTCTGTGCGTGCGTGTCTGTCTGTCTGTTTGTGTGTGTGTGTGTCTGTCTGTCTGTCTGTCTGTCTGTCTGTCTGTCTGTCTGTCTGTCTGTCTGTCTGTCTGTCTGTCTGTCTGTCTGTCTGTCTGTCTGTCTGTCTGTCTGTCTGTCTGTCTGTCTGTCTGTCTGTCTGTCTGTCTGTCTGTCTGTCTGTCTGTCTGTCTGTCTGTCTGTCTGTCTGTCTGTCTGTCTGTCTGTCTGTCTGTCTGTCTGTCTGTCTGTCTGTCTGTCTGTCTGTCTGTCTGTCTGTCTGTCTGTCTGTCTGTCTGTCTGTCTGTCTGTCTGTCTGTCTGTCTGTCTGTCTGTCTGTCTGTCTGTCTGTCTGTCTGTCTGTCTGTGTGTGTGTGTGTCTGTCTGCCTCTGTGTGTGTGTGTGTGTATGTGTGCGTGCGTGCGTGTCTGTCTGTCTGTTTGTGTGTGTGTGTGTCTGTCTGTCTATCTGTCTGCCTCTGTGTTTGTGTGTGTGTCTCTGTCTGTCTGTCTGTGTGTGTGTGTGTGTGTGTGTGTCTGTCTGTCTGTCTGCCTGCCTGCCTCTGTGTGTCTGTCTGTCTGTCTGTGTGTGTGTGTGTGTGTGTGCGTGCGTGTGTGTCTGTTTGTGTGTGTGTGTGTGTGTCTGTCTGTCTGTCTGTGTGTGTGTGTGTCTGTCTGTCTGTCTGTGTGTGTGTGTGTGTGTGTGCGTGCGTGCGTGTGTGTGCGTGTCTGTCTGTCTGTCTGCCTCTGTGTGTGTGTGTGTGTGTCTGTCCGTCTGTCTCTACGTGTGTGTGTGTGTTGAATGCAATGTAAGGTGCTTTGGATAAAAGCATCTGTGAACCGCATAAATGTATATGAGAAAAGTGAAGAGTAAAATAAATAAATGCTGAATGCATTAAAACAGTTAGACTAATATGCAAATTAAAATTCAGTCCAACTTTTTTGATGTGAATTTAATTTTATTCCTTCGTATACTTTGTGTAGGCTAGCTACTTACTGTTAACTATGAAACCAGCTTGTTGTGAACTTTCCACAAGGAGGCTCAGAAAGCCCAAATCCTCTGTTATGCGACATTGAAATCTACCTATAGAAAGAAAAGTATCTGTGCATCTTCAGCGCTGGACAATGAATTAAAGTTTAATAGCTGTAAAATAAAATAGAGATATGAACTAAAAAAAAAAAAAAAAGGTTATTTAGTCCGCCCATTTTATCATTATCTTTTATGCATCTACCCACTTCGATTTCTATTGTTTGACGCGCCCGTGACGTCACGACGCCAGCGCATGCGCGGTAGAGTCCGTCTGCACAGCGCTTCCTAAACACGCGTTCAAACGCTTGCGGGTAAAGATTCGATTTATACTCTGTTTTTCTGCATGTTATTTGAATTGCGATTTTTTTTCCCCCGTACGCACATATCTACCGCTACTTTTTTGTATTTAATTCGGTCAATTTGGGCAAAGCGCAAACATTCAGCGATAAACCTCAAAACACTGATAATCTGTGAGTTGAAGACTGCGAACATGCTTACTATAATTAATCATTATTAATGAATGCAATTACTGTTTGCACTTACAAAATGTGTAATGCTATTGGACATTTACCATAGTATTTATAGAGGTCTTTTGAATACAAAGGCTTATGACTGTAGTTAACGTTTAGTACCATGATATATATCAAAAAATATGAGGTAAAGCCATCTGATTCATAATTTTAGCGTGGTACCAATACAAATATCTTCCGGTGGGGTATGAAAACCTGTTTTCTCTTTGAATTAATTTGTTTGTTTGTCTTTTGGCCCATTGGCAGATATCTGTTCTTGTTTTAATCAAAAACTCATTTAATTTTGACCAATTTCTCAGAAACCAATGCTTCTTAGTTTGTCATTTTGCTTCTCGAGTAAATGTATCTTGATTTAAGAATCTTTAGAAATTTGGACTGGAAAATAAGAACCAATACTGAGGAAGAGCATCACTTTTTGCAGTGTGTGATCAGAAGCTACAGTATTTTCCATATTTGTGTGGTTGGATGCAGAGCTATTCAAGCATTAAAGGGGTCATATGATGCGATTTCAAGTTTTCCTTTCTCTTTGGAGTGTTACAAGCTGATTGTGCATAGATAAGCTTTGTAGAAAACGAAGCGTTTGAGAGAGGGGGGGCATAGAGGAACTACAATAATGTACAGTATTTGAAAAATAATGTGTTTTTTGAACATTAAACCATGTCAGCATATTCTGTTACACCAAATACACAAAATAATGATCTTTAAAATAGCATCATATGACCCCTTTAAGCTGTTCATATGGTCATTTTTCATAACTGTGGTACCAATACAGTACTCTTATTTGTCAGAATAGATCTGAATAAACTTAACAGCAGTGAGTAAATAAAACCTCATTTAAAATTCAACTTCCTTTCCACACCCATCAGATGCTGATTGACAGCTGTCAGGTGCTGATGACCTCATGGCATCATCCTCTGAGGTGAACGTCCACATGGAGGAGGTGGTGGTGGTCACGACCCCCGACACAGCGGATCAGACGTCATCGGCCGAGGAGGAGAAGAATATACTGGTGGCCACGGATCTGGAACAGTCTGGGTGAGCGTTTAGCTCTTTTGGGACTCCATCTTCAGCTCCCATCATGCACCTCTTCCAGACTCACAGCGGCTTTTGTCTTTTCCTGCACAGGGAAAACATTATGGAGCAAACCATGGAGTCCGAGGCTGAGTCTAGTGCTACCATCTCCCTGCCCAAGGACACTGTGTTGGGTAGGAATTGCGTTTCGCAGATTAAAGACACTCTTAATGCCGAGTTCACACTGCACGGTTTTAGCCCGATTTTTCACTCGCCGACAGGTTTTGCAAAATCGCCGACAAATGC
>NW_015661389.1:34684-47921 GCF_001515625.1 Sinocyclocheilus rhinocerous | reverse complement strand
GGACACGACTAGAAATCAGTGGTTAAGTTGTATTTACAACACTGTTCCAGAACAGTTCAACCCAAATATTCAGATGTGAGCTACGCATTTTACGTAGGACGAGGACTGTTTCCTGGGAGAGTAGCCTACAATGCCGGTGTTCTGGTGAATTCAGTTCCCGTTTCCCCTTCGGCGCGCATGCTGACCCTATACAGTTTATGATGCTGACAAATAATGCTGACTCAAGCCTGTAAGTACGTTTTCATATTTAAAGGATTTGCCACTACTCAAACGCAAGTTTTGAGCAGTGTAGGGGTGGGAGAAAGTTCGGAAAGGTTGAAGCTAATTACAAGGACATTCGCGGGCTTCACTGCACAGGATGCGCGCTTTGTTTGATGTTACAGTTGAAGTGTGCAGTCTCGCTCGTCGATATTTTCCTTACAAATGCTCTACGAAGTCATCATTTATGTGCTTTGGAATGCAGTGGACTTATATATTTAAAATATGAACCTCTCTAACAGAAGGCTGCTTTCAATTTCAAATGACGCGCGCTTTGTTTGTGAAGACTGCTCGCGCATGCGGCTGTGCGCGACTCCGTGTAAGTGGTTTAATGCATTTGCGTCTCAAAATGGTTTTATGACGCAAAATTTATGTAAACGCAGCCAGTTATGTCTTAAGGGATTAAACAGACAGGACAAACCACATTACATTACGCAGATCCGTGCGTGAATGCAGTTTAATAGATCTCCCGCTGTCTGTCATAGTAAAAAACAACAGTAAAGATGAAGAAAAATCATTCACAGTTCTTGAATGGAAAACGTTCAGATAATCTTAAATACTGAAAGCACTCTTTGTTTGTTGTTTGTAATGTGTTCCTATGCTCCTCTTTATTATTTGCTACTTGCTTGTATGTTTTGAAGTTATATTAGTTTAAAATTCCTAACATACAACTGTTTTAATTACATTTTTTTTCAATTTGTAATTATTTTAAAAAGTACTTAATTACTTATGTAAGGATATGTAAATGTAAGGATTTTAAGATTCTCAAGTCGGTAAACTAATTAATTAATAAGGGGGGGAAGTAGATCAAGAATCGTTCTGGAATCGGATTGTGACTCCCAGAATCGGAATCGAATCGGACGGGGCATAGAGGAGAAACAATAATGTACAATATGTGGAAAATAATGTGTTTTTTTAACCTTAAACTGCATAAACACATTGCATTACACCAAATACACAAAATAATGTTCTTTTTTAGCAACGTCATATGACCTCTTTAAATGAGTTTGCTTGAAACAAGAACAAATATCTGCCAGTGGGCTATGAAAATGTGTTTTCCCTTTGAATTAAGTTTTTTTTTTTTTCTTGGCCCATTGGCAGATATCTGTTCTTGTTTTTATCAAAAACTCATTTAATTTTGATCAGTTTCTCAGAAACCAACACTTCTTGTTTTATGTCATTTTGCTTCTCGAGTAAATGTATCTTGATTTAAGAATCTTTAGACATTTGGACTGGAAAATAAGACAACAATACTGAGGAAGAGCATCACTTTTTGCAGTGTGTGGTCAGAAGCTACAGTAATTTCCATATTTGTGTGGTTGGATGCAGAGCTATTCAAGCAATAAGCTGTTCATATGGTCATTGTTTCATAACATCAGTTTTGTTTTAGTTCATTGGTATACTACTATTGTTTGTTTTAAAATTTTGAATAGCCTTTTTCTTTTCATTTTAATTTTAAAGTTAGTAATTTTGTCATTTTTATTATTTTTTAAACTATATCACTTGTTTATTTAAGTTTTAGTATATTTAGTTTTAATGATTTTAGTATTTCAACTTTAAATGAAAATGAGAAAGGTTACTTTGGCAACTAGCTGAAATAAAATTTAAAAGTTTAAGTTTTTTATTTTCATTTCAAATCGTGTTTATTTTATTTTAAGTAATTACATTTTTATGGTTTTAGTTAATAGTATAATAACCTTGTATAACATTTTAGTACATACATTTTATCAAAACATAATTTTGCTAATGGAGATAATGAAGTTTTTAGTTATTCTTATTTGAACATGCCATGTTCATATTTACACAGTGAAAATATCTGAAGATGCAGATGTAGAGGGTGATATTCTCTACCCAATAACCTGTGGGGACAGCAAAGCCAACCTCGTCTGGAAGAAGTTTGTGTGTCCGGGGATCAACATCAAATGTGTGCTGGTAAATATGTGATATAATCTGTTTTAAAACACTACAACATTGTTTAGACACACTTCAATTTATATATTTGTTTTTCTCTTTTTGATTTAAAGGCTTGTTCTTAAATTAGGACGGTCAAGTCAATTCAGATAATCACTATTTGTTATCATGTTCTGTTTTTAGTTAATGCATTAATTTCCTTTAGAAATGTAAAAAGTAAATAATGCTATTATTATGCTTATATTATTAAATTACGGTTATTATTATATTATGTTTGCAGCAGTGCTGATTACTCATCTTGCATAAAAACAACAGATTCCTCAAACTGCATAAAAAAATGAAAATGCAAATCTGCAATTTTTTTAAATTCTTAAAATTGTTATTAAATATTATTATTTGCAAACAGCACTGATTACCCGTTTTACGTAAAAACAACAGATTCTGTATTTCTAAAACAGCATCAAAATTGTGCAATCATATATTATTTTAAACTTAATAAAATATTTTAATGAGATTGTTTTGATTTATTAAGCCTGTTGTAGTCACTGCATAATATTATACATTCATTAGTGTTATTTCATGGTTTTGATGACCTTTCAATTTTTCTAAAATGTGGTAAACAGTAATAATAAAGAATAAGCAGATGTGAATGATAATGTTTACTATCATATCTAAACCTTATCTCTCTATAAACATTAAGAAAATTGTTCACTCATCATGAATAATTTCAGAAAAGATTTTAAGTAAAGATTGTGAAGCTACTGCATTGTTTTGCTATAAATGTGCTGCTCTGAGTAACGGACTGTCTGCATATCTTTGCCACGTAGACAGTTTTATCTGTTCCTGAATGAATGTAACTGCTTTCCATTTCCGGCGTCATAATGCTTCATATTCATCACTGCTGTGTTCCAGCTGAACGAGCATCTCATCAGTCCCAAGGAGTTTGTCTATATAGCGGGAAAGTCCACGCTGAAGGACTGGAAGAGAGCCATTCGCCTTAATGGGACCATGTTAAGGTTTGAGGCAGAAAAAGAATATAAACTAGAAATGCATCCCAGCACTGGCAGTTTTATAATAGTTTTAGATTTCATTGTTTATCAAACTAAAAATGAAAACACAGAAGGTGCTGATCTTATTTTCTGACCTTTATCATTTATTATCATATATTATTACTTTTCGTGCAGTGCATTATGATGAATACTGTTTGAGACTATTTTATATATATGTGTGTGTGTGTGTGTGTGTGTGTGAAGCAGCACAACTGTTTTCAACATTGCTAATAATCAGAAATGTTTCTTGAGCTGCACATCAGCATATTAGAATGATTTCTGTGTGACACTGAAGACTGCAGTAACGATGCTGAAAATTCAGCTTTTCATCACAGAAATAAATTACATTTTAACATATATTCACATAGAAAATAGTTATTTTGAGTTGTAATAATATTTTACAATTTTTCTGTTTTTGATCTATTTTTGATCACATAAATACAGCCTTAGTGAGCAGAAGAGTCGTCTTTAAAAAAATGTTTTTAAAAGTCTCCAAACATTTAAACAATAGTGTTTCTATGTTCCATAAATGCAAAGCAATTTCCAAGTGAAAATATGAAAACATTGTATTTTTCCTTTGGAATATAGAGCACTGAGGAATTGTTCATAATAAGATAAGTGAATGGTGGTATTTGGATATCATGTTGACTGTAGTTTCTACAAGATGAATGCACTGTTTGGTTGTTTCTACAGGAAGATCATGGATTCAGGTGAGCTGGACTTCTATCAGCACTCCAGACTGTGTTCAAACACCTGCCGCAGTACCAAGATTGACCTGGTGGGGTCACGAGTGTCTTTCAGCAGCCAGCAGTCCACAGAAACGGCTCCTGCGACCCCCGCCTCCATGGACGGTATGAGTTCACAGAATGATTCTGGACAGTTTATGCATGGACTTTCACATATGTGACCCTGGAGCACAAAAGCAGTCTTAAGTCGCTGGGGTATATTTGTAGCAATAGCCAAAACTACATTGTATGGGTCAAAATTATCTATTTTTCTTTTATGCCAAAAATCATTAGGATATTAAGTAAAGATCATGTTCCATGAAGATATTTTGTAAATTTCCTACCGTAAATATATCAAAACTTTATTTTTGATTAGTAATATGCATTGCTAAGAACTTCATTTGGACAACTTTAAAGGTGATTTTCTCAATATTTTGATTTTTTGCACCCTCAGATTCCAGATATACAAATATTGTCCAAATATTGACCAAATATTGTCCTATCCTAACAAACATCAATAGAAAGCTTATTTATTCAGCTTTCAGAACATGTATATATCTCAATTAAAACAAATTGATGATTTTCTCAATATTTAGATTTTTTTGCACCCTCAGATTCCAGATTTTCAAATAGTTGTATCTCAGCCAAATATTGTCCAATCCTAACAAACCATACATCAATGGAAAGCTTATTTATTCAGCTATCAAATGATGTATAAATCTCAATTTCGAGAAATTTACCCTTACGACTGGTTTGGTGGTCCAGGGTCACATATGTATGACACATTTTTTTGTTGCACTTCAGAATGTTTTTTCATAATAGTTACTCTGAATGGTTTGAGCAGTGATTAATCATTTGTATATATGTTTCAGTGAATGGATCCTCAGCTTCGATTTCGGCAGATGGTGGTGACGACAGCACAGAATGGGTGACGGCTATCGGAGGTGAGAGACTTATGTGATGTATTGTAGTTAGTCTGTGTAGTGAATGGGTTTAACGCTGTCGCCGGCCCGTTCTGCTCCATGTCAGAGGACACCATGACGTTCTGGAGAGGACTGAAGGACGCTGGGCTGCTGGAGGAGGTGATGGAGGACCTGCAGAGAGAGATCCAGGAGATTCTCAAGGGCCTGGAGGAGCGAATCCAAGACCCGCCGCTTCAGGTTAAAGGTCAGAGTTAAGGCCTTTCCACACTGAGCGCGAAAAAGCGAAACGAATATCGGACGCGATGACGCGCTGGAATAAAACAATAGATTTCTATGGATGCTTCCACATAGACCGCGAACATTCGTGCACCGAAAATGCGAATGTTTATTTTGCAACCAGTCCGACGAATCTTTTCAGCTTCGCAAAGCGTCCAATAAGATTTGAGCTAGGATCACGTGACCGGAGCAGCTGCTGTTGCACAAAAGGGTGAGTGGTGGCGCTGTTTCGAAAACCAGTGTAAACAAAGAAGAAGAGTATCCCGGATAAGAGAAGAGAGTGGATGCTGAGTTCTTGTTATCGTTGGTATTTGAGAACAGATTTATTCTCACATGTTCTTTATACAGAATAAAATTTCTATTAATTCTCCACTGAATCATGTGATCTGTAGAGCACCGTCCGTTTTCTTCCACGTGCGCGAGTGTTATGAGTCGGAGCGCGTTCACTCTAGATCTTCCGTATTAAAAAAAAATCGAGAGAAATATTTTTCTACACATGAAATATGAAAGCAAAAAGAAATGATTATGACGATATATTTTCTGTATGTGTTTTGTATGCAGCTATTATTATAGGTATTTTTATAGCAATAAAGGATGTTTATGACAAATATTAGCAATGTAGCATTTTTAAACATACAGAGTGCATGTGTCTGCTTATTATAGAATCAAAATCAACTAGCCTATAGATCACAATCGGAAGTTATTACAAGCACTCGATGATGGTTTAAAGTGGGTAAGCAAATACATTAATAATTACATACATTTTCAAGTGTAGCTTGATGCTAATTGTACTTCTAATAATTTTTTAGGATGTAGCCTATTCTTGTAAGCAGTATAGATTAGTTTGTGTTTCTGGTGTAGAACCAAACTTTGTTTATCTTAATTTAGATGTTAAATTTAATTTAATATATGCATTTAGCAGACGCTTTTATCCAAAGCCACTTACAGTGCATTCAGGCTATACATTTATACATTTTGCTAACGCAATGCTCTACCGCTGAGCCACAGGAACACTAAATCCATATACGAGATGCATATCTGAGGAAAAATGCATTGTTGGTTGGCGCCACCTAGCGTGCAGACATGAATTAGCAGAAGGCGAACAATCGTTTCGCGCTCGGTGTGGAAAGGCCTTTACAGTGCTAAACCTGCTCTTGCTAAACAACCTGATGCTACAATCAGTTTGAACCCACTTGACATTTATTTTGCCACATATTTGCTGCTGGCCAAACATTTGGACACACTAAACTGAATTTGTTTCTCAAAATCTTAAACCAGCTTTGCTCCACAGGCTTTAATGCTTCAGTGCTTAAAATTAGTTTTATAGACTAATAGGCAAGTTGTGCATATGTATGTCTTTAATATTATTTAATAATTTATATATTCATTATTCATATAACAATATCATATATAATATTTTCATGTATTTTTTTATATTTTAGAATATATTACATAGATTATATTATTCTTGTTGTTTAATGTTCAGTTTGTGAGTGTATGTAACATAATATATGTATATATTAATAATGATATACTAATGATATATTATGTATTATATAATAATTGTTTTTTTTATATAATATTAGTGATTATTAATATAATATATAAAACTTTATATAATATTTTGATGTATTTTCAATATTTTAGAATATATATTTTTATATTCAAATATTATATATATATATATAGAGAGAGAGAGAGAGAGAGAGATTTTATGTATGTATGTGAACATTTTTTAAGTAATTAATATTATATAAATAATTATAATTTTTTTTTTTTTTATGTAATTCAAGCAAGACATTTGTGTAAATATATTCTATGTCTGTTTTTTTGCGTTTTTATTTCTGATTTAATTTGCTGCAAATGTACACAAATATTTTATTAAACGTCAGACTGATTTGATATTGTTCATATACTTGAATCTGTCAACAGATGCTGCTCTGCTCAACAATATAGTCCAGAACTTTGGGATGTTGGACCTGGTGAAGAAAGTTCTTGCCAGTCACAAAAGCCAGATGGACCGCTGTAGGGAGCAGTACACGCGCAGCTTAGTGGGTCTGTACCTGTTTTTGGGTTTATCTCTTCATCCAGCCACAGACTTTTTGTGCATATTGTGTTTTTGAACAGGAAAGTGAAGTGAGCTTTAACATTGTGCATTTATAGCCCTAGAGCAACAGTGTGACGACCATCGCAAACGCGCCAAAGAACTGAAGAGCAAATCGCAGCACCTCAACAACGTCCTGATGACCATGACCCCTGTGACCTCGCCTCCCACTGCCAAGCGCCCCCGTCTGACCCGTGCCGTCTCGGGTCCCGCCACCGTGGCCTCCACGCCCGCCCAGCCCATGCACTTCACCCTGCCCATCACGCAGCTCGCCGGCTTCCCGCTGGACAAAGTGCTGTCTCTTCCGACCCAGTCACCCCTGATCGGTGGATACACAGTGCTGACGTCACCCGGAGGCACCGAACTCCAGTCTGAAGGCTCTAATTTAACCGTGTTGAGCACCGCCGCGGTTCCGCAGGGGTCCACAGCACCCACTATCGTCAAAATGGTCAGTCCGTTTCAGCTGGTCACGCTGCCCACAGTGGGAGCTGGAGCTACGGTGCAGAATCTGGCAGCGCCAGTAGGGGGCGCCGTGGGCGGCACTGTAGTTGCTGTACCCGTCAGCGCCGTCAGTAGCGTAAACACTGCCACTGTGGAGACCGTCGGGCCGCAGGCGGCTACAGTACAGAAAGACGACCAGAAGGAGTGAAATTCTCCTGAAACCGTGTTCAGTTGTTTTTGATGTCAATGTAAATATGTTATATCCTCTATATTTGTATATAGAGGATTAACTTTTTTGCTTTTTTTACTTTTTTTGCAAGAACAGCCATGGTGTGATAAAGAATGTCTTTTTTTTTTGCATTGCATTGCATTTGATTTAATTGTAATCTAATTACAATGTGGTAAAATATAGCCTGAATTGTTTAAAGCGATAGTTCACCCAAAAATGAATCATCATTTACTCACCCTCAAGTTGTTCCAAACCTGTGTGAGTTTTTCTCATGTGGCACATGAAAGAAGATATTTTGGTAACCAAAGAGTTGGTAGCCATTGCCGTCCATAGTATTTTTTCTTCATACTATGGAAGTCAATGGCTACCGTCAACAGTTTGGTTACCAACATTTTTCAAAATATCTTCTTTCGTGTTCAACCGAAGAAAGAAATTCATACATTCGGAACAACTTGAGGGTGAGTAAATGATGACAGAATTTAATTTTTGGGTGAACTGTCCCTTTAAGGATGTTTTTATGAAATGTAAGGCACATTTTGTCCTTTAAGTTTCATGGTTGACCAGTGTGTGCATAATTTGTAGTTAGAATATTTTTGGGGTATAATGCTCACTCCATTATTTATACTGTTCACATAACATTTTCTCTTATAATTTTCTTCTATATTGATGTTTCATCTTAGTATTTCTGAAAATACTTGTTACAGTGAAATCTGTATTTGACGTAGTTGATTATTTAAAATGCATTAACCTGGACCGTGACAATCTTGTCTTTTAAAATAAATACAAATTGTACAATACAGCAAATCGACCTCCTAAACAATGTCATATCCAAGATTAGGGGATCAAATGTCAAATTTTAAGAATAGACGGTCATTGAAAAAACTGATTCCTTGTAGTTCAACAGTTGACTGTTTTGCATATTTCTAACACGCTTACCATAGTAAAACAAGGTGTTTTAGCTGTTTCACAGAAGAGGTCTGAGGTGCTTTTTGTATATCGTTAAGTCTTTCTTCAGCACAATACTTCAGGAAAAAATACTTTTCAAGTGTTAAATTTAACTTGTAACTCTTCTTTGACCAACAGGTGGCGCTATTTACCTAAATATTATTGTGCAATGTGCAACGTGAGTTTTGACTTTCAGATGGGCATGTCCATATCTTTTTGGAATGGAGTAAAAAAGGGTTTAAGCTTAGTAAGTAAAATAGCAGTAAATCGTATAGTAGCATTTCCTGAACGGGAATATGGCTATTTTAAGTTGGAAAAATAAATCACACAAAACATTTACCGAACAATTTTAGCGGGTAAAGTTCTTGCCCTTTATTGGTCATCTTAAACAAGCATTATCTGCAGGATGTACTGATTGCTTACATGGGGTAAAGTTAATGGTCACTGAAACGTCCCGAGCGCATGATTGACAGATTAACAGTGGTGCTTGATGGCGTCCAGAGGTCAGCAGCCATTTGGGATAGTAAAACAGCCTCAACACGTGTAAGGTCATGACATTTGAGACCCTGAACCACAAAAGCAATCATAAGGGTCAATTTTTCGAAACTGAGATTTATACATCATCTGAAAGATGAATAAATAAGCTTTCAATTGATGTATGGTTCGTTACACTCTAAAAAATGCTGGGTTGAAAAGGGACAAACCCAGCTTGCACTCTTGGAAATAAAAGTTTCAGGATGTTACATTCTGATACCCGACGTTCCTCAAAGAACGTTTAATTTCTAGTAAAAGCATCACATGTAGAGAAATTGGTAACCACGTTCTGCAGAGCCTAAATTTGAAGACATGGTGCTTTTTAGTCTCAAAAGAATCATATAGTAACTCGAGAACTCCATACAGCCAAAATAGTTTGATTAGAAGATGGTTGTTTGAAGAACCGTTTATCTTTTTCTTCTTCTTTTTTTTAAGTTTACTCTTAATAAACATTAAGATTAGAACCAATTCGGGGGTTTTATTATCTGATGCCATAAAGTTTTCAAGTTCTACAAGTAGCATGTTATCTATAAAAACATCTAAATCTTATGTTTGTTTGTTTGTTTTTTAATCGAAACGTTTAATGCCGAATCCGCAATTTGTAAGTTTACAGCGGAAAGACATGTCTAATATGTATATATACTTTTTTTTCAGTATAGGTTTCTCCAATATGATAATCTAAACGAGCGCGCTATTGTCGCGCTCTCCGTGGTGCTGAATGCGCCCATTTGTTAATGACAAAGGATGCGACCATTTCTCAAGTTTAAACTCTTTCTATTACAGAGAGACCTTTCTATTTTTCATTTATAATGGCTTGATTTGTATTCAGTTGAGTTTGTCATTGTCTCTCCGTTCATATTACCATTACCGTAATTTACATTACGCTACCATTCATGCTTAATTTGTTCAGTTTAATTAATGCTATATAGGATACTAATTGCTTCTGATTAGATGCTAACTTTATTTCATTGTGCATGGTGCATGGTACAAAGTACAAAGCCAATAACGATAAAGTTTCATTTATTTCTGTCGGTTTTGCCATTTCATCTCCTTCTCATTCATCACATTTATGGCCAAATTAAGCGCATGCAAACAAAATCTGGATATAACTGTTTGAAAATAAGGAGTAATCTTACCAAGCGGGTTACTGCAGAGTCCAGGTCGGAGATCTGTTGCGCGCATCTCAGACATTGCGCTGAACAATCTGCCTGACTCAAGGTTGGCAAGCTCAGCATCAACACCAAAACATACCACTCCATCATCTACAGCGATTCCTGCGGTACGAGAGAAGAAAACAGGCTTTAAGTGCACTATCTCCCTCATATAATCTTCTCTGCTGGGAGGTGTTTGAGGTTTTTCCAACAATTCAGTTATAATGTTTGAGATCTTTGTTTTTCTATGTAGCCTGTGTCTTTGTCTTACCAGTTTAATATCCAAAACCTTTTGTCTACAAGTGAGGCTCGTGTGCCAACACAAAATCTCCTCTGTTACCTTGAGTACCTAGAGCTTCTTGTTCTCCAAGCGTCAAGGCGATCACTTGGCGAAGCTGGCTGAAACTTCTTTGTTCTCGTGTCCTTTGATAGAGTCACTCTTTATCCATCTACGGTTTGCTCTTACTTGGACTCAGGCTCCATACTTTTATTCACGCAGCCCACACAGCCACCTGAATGAACCAATGAGAACGACGAGCCAGTTGATTGACTGGTCCCACCCACGCGATGATGCAGCGTTTCGGGAATAATAACATAAACAATAACGAACTGAGCTGGCCTATTATTAACGCAAAAGGGTTAAGCATGGTTTAAAAAAAAAAAACATTATGTGGATAGGCTTCAAGGTTTAGTATAAGAAGTTAGTTATAATTATTCACTTCACAAAGGTAGAATAGCCTTCCATTAAATTAAAACCACCCACTTTGAAGAGGAGGATGAGCCAGCTAGGGGTAACTTGTATTACTGAGTTGAAGTGTTAGCTCAAGTGGTGTTTAAATGACAGAAGCGTGTTAAAGCAGGAGATTTTTACTTTAATTTTTAATTTCATAAAACATATGACACACCTAAGGCTAAAATCTGTACCAAAAAATAAATAAAACACCAATGGAGTCTCAGTTTTGGGTGGTTCAAGCTAAATTAATTTGTGAATATTCTGTGTTCAAACCTACAAAGTTTTAGTTACCAGCTCAGATCTTAACACCTCACCCCCAACTCATCACCTCTGTAAGAACTGGAGCTATGTGATGTGATGTGATGACTCGCGCTGTCAGTGATCTCCAATGAATAAATGGCAGTTTCTAAGCAACCTCACCTAACGGTAATGTGTGTTAGTCTCCTGAGCTCGTTTGGACATATTGATCTTCCTGCTTGTTGCCAAAGAACCAAAGAAAAAAAAACTATTAATTTAGGTTGTCACGGAGGACGCACAAATTGATCTTCTCTCCTCCCAGGAGAAGTTCAATGAGGTGTATGAGCCAAAAATGAAATGTTAGTTCTATACGTGCCTTCACAAACTCTATACACGTGAGGATTTCACAGTAATAAAAGAATAACTATAAATATAATAATATCGTTATAATTATATGAGAAAAGGGAACCCCCCACACTGCAACTTGATAATGGCACAGAGAATAGCCTATAGCTAGAATCACTTTCAGAATGATTTTTCCAGCTGATAAATGATTAAAGGTGTCATGAACTGAGAAACTAAAATCATCTTGATCTTTTGACAAATAAGAGGTCATAGTACTATAAAAACAACCCTAAAAGTTTCAGAACTCAAAACTTTGCCATTACTCTAAAAACAGCTTGAAGTAAGTCTGCCAAAACCTACCCATGAAAGTGCGTATCAATAGCAAGAGTTATGTTTCGATTTGGCGTACTACGTAGAAATGGACTTTGGCGTGCATATGATACGCAATGGGTAGGATTAGGGTTGTGGGGTAGATGCGTATCATATGCAAGCCAACAAATTGCGTATCATATGCACGCGAAAACTATCAGTACGGTGCCCGGGAGCTGACATGTTCGGTTCACTTAGTTTTGTCGTGGCCATGACATAATAACTCGTGGGAACGTGATATTATGTCGTGGCCATGAGATCATTTTGTAGAGGTAATGACATCCTTATGTCGTGGCCTCAAGATGCTATGTTGAGGGAACGACATCCATTTCTCGTGGCCAAGACTTCTTATGTTGAGGGAACGATATATTTTTCTCGTGGCCACGAGTTTAATGCATAAACAAACCTGCGTGACCATGCGTGATTTGCGCAAAGTCCCTTTAAGGCAAGTCATGTCACTCGGCGGCCATCTTTGAAACGCCTCTCATGCATGCAAGCGCAGCTCCTATCACTTTGAATGGGGAAACATCAAATTCTCCAAAACTGTTCACTAAGCTTACGATTAAATTTTATATTTGCAATCACCATGAAATCTGACAACAACTGTCTCATAAATGTTGTTTCTTTTGCTCAAATGGCGTTATAAAAAGCTTATTTTTCAGGCTAGATCAGCCAGTGCGCATGCACAGTCCTGAGCGCACATCTCAGAGCGCTGACTATATCTATCGGCGCGTTCCAAACGGGATATATCGCCCTCAAAAAGGCACTTCGGAGTGAAAACAATCATTGCGGCCATATTGAAGGGTCGTTCCAAACCGAAGTGCTCAAAACTGGCCACTTCAAAGGGCCCTTCGGAATGAAGGATTTCGAAGGGGTACAACTTCAGACACTTCGGGCTCCCATGATCCTTTGCGCAGATTCTTTGCATGATGACGGTGCCTCCGTGTGGGCACGTGATGATGACGCAGAAGGGCACTTCAAGAAACAGTTGTTTGGTCCCCTACACC
>NW_015661389.1:21556-34377 GCF_001515625.1 Sinocyclocheilus rhinocerous | reverse complement strand
CAGAGTTTAGCTCCAACTTGCCTCAACACACCTGACTGGAAGTTTCTATGCCTAGTAAGAGCTTGATTAGCTGGTTCAGGTGTGTTTAATTAGGGTTGGAGCTAAACTCTGCAGGACACCGGCCCTCCAGGACCGAGTTTGGACAGCCCTGCCCTACACCCTTCAACCCTTCGAAGCTGTCACTCCGGAGGGTAAACTCTTTGAAGGGATTAGGGCATAGGGATGAGCCCTTCCGAATGGTCTACGCAGAAATCAAATGATAAAGATGGCTCTGAAGACAACAAGAGGTTGTTCAGTGCCAAACTTTAGAAAAACAGTGTTTGCGTTGCCTTCCGTCTGATGAGGAAAGAGCTAATTAACTTTATTTTTAATGAAGATCCAGACACAATTCGACGCTGGATTTTCAAAAAGATTGAAACTAAAAGACGATGTTGTGCCGACTATATTGGATCTGACAGTAATATCGCAACACAAGTGTGAGTAAAGGCCATTGCACACTGAGTCAGACATTTTCGCATGTTGAAAAATAAATACGACCTCACGTTGTGTCAATCACGTTTACACACTGCCTCCGAAACTTTGGTCCATGATTAAAAAAATTCGGATCGGGTTCGATTTTCCTGCATTTTTCGCATCTGTAGCAAGCATTTTGAGAGGTGTTTTGACAATTCAAAGCCACCGTACAAGCGAACACCAAAATCCAGAGTGGCGATTGTCAAATTCATCCACTTCATCTCGCAGCACAAAGCACTGTAAGATCCTTGCACACTGAGTTCACAGAAATTGGTGGTCTTCTTTTCTTTTAAATGTGGCTCTAGTATCGCTAGCAAAGCATCAAACTGAGCCACTGACATCCTGAAGTAAACTTTGAATCGCCCGTGATAATCCCGCTGCTCCTTTTCTATATCTCAGGATTGGATGGACCTAATATTTCCTTTCTTTTTCTCTTTTTAAGAAGCGAGAGGACAACAAAATCATCCTCACTGCTTGAAGACTCCATTTAATACTGTTTTGCGAATTTATGCTAATTAGTAGCTACGCATCGGACTTAGTGTGCAATGTTTCTCTGCGTGACGAATTTTTAGGATTACGAATACGAAAAGACGCATACAAAAATTTCGGACTCAGTGTGCAATGACCTTAACTGTTTTCATTACATGGTCACTATTGTTTTGTCCCTTCTTACAGATCGTTTGATATGTATTGAGTTATTTCTGCATTTCTGACCTAAATCATGGCAGCGTCCGTTAGCCAATCATAGAAGTGGGCTTTAACTTCTGAGTCTACAATCTGCCACGCCTATTCAAACAGCGTTCTGATGAGGGGGGTTAAAAACTGGACAGAAATAGCTTATTACTTCTAAATTATGTTTTCTGATGTAAAAAATCTTTATAAATGGACCTCACAAAATTGCGAATTTATGCTAATTAGTAGCTACGCATCGGACTTAGTGTGCAATGTTTCTCTGCGTGACGAATTTTTAGGATTACGAATACGAAAAGACGCATACAAAAATTTCGGACTCAGTGTGCAATGACCTTAACTGTTTTCATTACATGGTCACTATTGTTTTGTCCCTTCTTACAGATCGTTTGATATGTATTGAGTTATTTCTGCATTTCTGACCTAAATCATGGCAGCGTCCGTTAGCCAATCATAGAAGTGGGCTTTAACTTCTGAGTCTACAATCTGCCACGCCTATTCAAACAGCGTTCTGATGAGGGGGGTTAAAAACTGGACAGAAATAGCTTATTACTTCTAAATTATGTTTTCTGAAGTAAAAAATCTTTATAAATGGACCTCACAAAACAGTACAAAATAAAAAAACAAAGGCAGTTCATGACCCCTTTAAAAAAACAGCCAATCAGAATCCATCATGCTTCAAAGAACGCGAGTATTTCAAACGGCAGATGACAAAACTGCAGAGCATACTGCCTGATCCTGAAAGTTGGAACATTCTTCCACACAATCCTGGAGGCGTTTCGGACAGAAGTGTGTCGTGTACCAGCTCTGTTGTAAGTCCTGAATAAATCATTAATCTAATGCTGGGACTTGTTCAAACACAATACTCAATTATCTATGCGGTCCCATCAGTGAACACCATTTTATATACTCTACCTTTCTACTGTCAGTGTTTATCCTTCCCAGTAACCTGGAAACGAAAGCATGTCAATCCTGAGTCATTACAAATGGAAACATCCTGTTTTACATCTAAAATTGTCCTATGAAAATGCTTTTAAATGTTGTGCATGTGAGATGTGAACAGTGCCTGCAAATTAGCCTCAATATGAAATATATTATAAAAATAGTGTGTTAACCTGTTCTAAATCCTAGTGACATAGTTTAAATCCATTGCTTGTGAATTTCAGGTAGCTGCCTATGTTGACAGCAGACAACAGGGCAGATCACTAGGTATTGGAACAGAGCCATTATGTTGCATTTATAATTATTAATAGGCAGATGCATATGGTCACTAAACGCAGCTAAATTATAGGCAAGTGACACTTTTGAAAAAAGTCATTTAGCTGTACTTTTGTATACTTAAGCAAGGCAACTAAGTACACTGAAGCTTCTCAAGTGGGCAATAACTTTTAAAATACTGTATACATCATCAGAGGATCTCCATTAGAATGAACATATTTTGCTACAAATTTAAAAACATAAGATGCCTCAAAGAGCGTCAAATGAATCAGCCTATCAAAAGTATATTGAAGCTATTAAGAGGGCAAAATCTTTTAAAATATGTTAGATCATATTACAAAAAATGAGGGTCTCCATTAAGACAAGCATTTTTCAACACAATTAAAAACATAAACTGTCTCAAAAAAGGGCTTTAAATGAATCTTTAAACCATATTAGTCAATTAGTTTGTTCGGATGGTTCATTGAATTCAAAGGAATCTGATTCATTTGAATTCAATTGAATCAGATTCCTTTGAATTCAATGAACCATCCAAACAAACTGATTGCCTCTTCTTAATCTGATACAAAAACATCTGATTCCACTGAATTCAGATCAATCATTCTCCTTTGAATCCAACTGAATCAGATTCAAATTAATCTGATTAAAAATAATCAGATTCACTGATTCAAAGTCATTTATTTGATTTACTACAGTCTGTATCTTCTTAAACCATTTAAATGACATGTATTTAAGTAAATAACTATTCTTTTGAATTCAGTTCGATCAGATTCACCTGAATTCAAAAGAATCAGACTCACTGATTCATTTGAAGTCAATTCGTTTAAGTACTACAAACTATCTTCTTAAAGTATTTAAACAATAATTTCTTAAATATAGAACTATTAGATGATATAATTTATTTGTCACAAAACAATTCAGGTTACAGCATTGACATTTTAAACCATACTTCTACACTAAACAAACCTACTCTCTACATGCAACCTGTTGCTACTGTCCTTCTCACATGATTAGCTAGTGAGTCTGTAATGAGTTTTGAAAGCGGCAAATCCATGACGTAAAGACAACGAGGGAGAAACATTTATCTCATTTAGAATGAATTGCACCTGAACTTTCTCCTGCATGGTGTGATCGTAACCATAGCAGCAGAGATAATTGTGTTGTTGCCATAAATAATTACTGTGGGAGTTGCAACTTTTAACTTCTCATTACATCCCATAACCCCCGACTCATCCTCAAGACCTGACAGGCCTGGAGCAGCATTAACAGGTGAAACGAGAAGACGCAAGCTTATTTATTTCACAGCTTGGTAAATAGATCGACGGCACCGCGTGACGTACTGCATTAGGCAAATTCAGTGTTTTTCAAGAGCCCAGAGAGACATTATGACAATGTTTGCAGTGATTCATTTGGATAAAAATACATCTCAGAAAAGGACATGAAACATATGAAACGCTGCAAAGACCTGATCACACTCTGCTTTTGAATTAGCAGATGAATGGAGCTATTTTAGTCCTTTTTCATAATGTTATAATGTGCTTAATATGCTTTATTTCTGTACAGCCATGTTCATTTACACAAATACAACAGAAATGTGAAGTACTTGCATCATATATGACCGCATGACTTGCAAAACATTAATGCGAGTAACATGGTTTAGACCTGTGTACCTGAGACAGAGATTTTTTGATGGTCCAAAATCATAAGATTTCCTAAGCACCAATTCCTGGAAATAATTAATGCATCCTTTATCAAGAACAGTTTGTGAAATGAAAAATAGTGTTCATGAAATGTGCTTATTGGGCTCACATAAAAAAATGCAGGGGAAAAAAATATTCACAGATTCATCCCAGTTTTACCTTTTCTTATACAGTATATAGCAAAATATTAAGTTACATAAGTTCGCTTTAAAGATAAATGTATTTGCTTGTTGTGTAGGTATAGCTTTTTGACAGTAGTTTAACTTCTTTAAATTAAAAGTAGATACACTAATAAAACAACATTTGACTTTTATAAAGGCAAATATTTACACAAAATTAATTTATCTTAATTTGAATATACATTTTAGCTAGTCACGGCACTGACAATAGATCTCGATCATCAATAAAAATGATTGAATGGCTGTTCACGCCAAGAATATAGTTATATATTATATATATTTTAGTTATTATAGTTAACGTCTTTGGTGTGAATGGTCCTACTCTCAATTCAGTCCTAATCATCCACCCATGCAGTTTCAGTTAATACAACAAATATGATTCATGTAGTCTCAAAACAAATTAAGTAAACTTCAATTTGACATGTTTTACAAAAGTCCTTTAACTGCATCGAATAAGCAGCAAATTAGCTAGTTTTAAAGTATTTTCTCCAGCACTGAATGATATTTAGTGAGATCAGCTTTGAGTCTCTGTTTAAAGTTCTGATTAGATGACTCTGAAGTCAATCTGTATTAGTCACTAACACACTGGATTTTTTTCTGCCGTATCTTTGGAGACCAAGGTCACTTTCTACTGTACTAAATCCTCATGTGAAAATAAGAGCTATTCATACACAGAAACACGTTTGCATTTATACAACAGTTTGATGGCACGAATGTGTAAATACATAAGAAACAACAACGGAGTGTCTTTGAAAACCCTCTTTTATGCAGAACTACTTCCTTCTGCCATAGATTTAAATCTAAAGTTGACAGTTTAACAAGTTCGTTTGCCCATATAATCTTAAGGAAATTGTGTGTAAACTTATTTGGCTTGCTGTCTACTGATGAGGGGCTCGATGAAGCAGCTTCAACTCGAGCTCTGATATACCCCCAGGGACTTGATATAGGATGATAAGGAAGGGCAAGGTACCTAAGATGAAGGTGGAGATTGGGGAGGTGGAGGGATGCTGGAACAGCTGAGACTGGAGAGAGGTAAGCAGCTGCTTATATACTCTGGCTGTTGATTGAAAGATTAGATGGGCTCACTCCTCCCTAACTTACGTTAAGGAACTTCATTTAACAGCTGAGCCCAAGCCTCCATTACTAATTAGAAAAACGACACTTTAGAACTAGTAACAAAGGAATGTTGAGTTGTTTCATTGAAAGCTTATTGTATTACTGTATAAAAAGCTCAATGTATTAAAGTATTATGAGAGAGAGATTGACTGAGCGAGTGTGATCACCTGCATCTGATACAACATTCATTCTTCAGCTCAATCTCATATTCGCAATAAAACATTAGTTTGAATGTCCGCTGAGGAAAGCGATATCTTTGTCGTACTATCCTTTCATCTGTTAAGGGTGATTTCAGTGCATTTATTGGCTGCGTCTTACAAGGTGTCGCTGAAAATAAAAATAACTTCCTTGTTTACAACCCTGTCTCTTTCAATATAAAAGTCTTTACTGTTGACTCATAAAAACAATCTCTTGTTGCCCTCTAATGGCAGAATAATGTAACTAAACACCATCACGAACACACACCATTTTCCAATACTAAATACTATTTACATTTAGTCATTTAGCAGATAAATGTATATAGGTAAATGTTATAGTATTAAATTAGTATTTAATACTATAAAAACAATTTTTTTTATTTTTTTTAATAAAAATATTTAATAAACTACAACAACAACCATCATAAAAGTTGCTAGGCAATTCAGTCGAAAGAACAAAGGCAGTGCTCTGATATACAGCATTCAAGTTACATAAAATATAACATGATGAGATGTTGCCCTCAGCCCAAACTATTTGCTCTGGAACAAATAATAGATTGCATTTGTTGTTCATATCACAAATCTTCATTGGTATAGGATGCACTTATCATTTATATCTTTTAAAGATGCAGTAAGCTATTTCTGACAAATACTTGATATTTAAAAAGACCAAAACAAACATGCCCCTACCCAAAAAGATCACACTCCTATATGTATAGCCCCGCCCAAAATTCACAAACATGCAATGCAACAGGCAGCTCCCCATTATTAGTGGACATGCCCCTTACTTTTCATTGGATAAGTGTGTTCTGATACTCGGTCCGATCCACTTTTAACAGTGTTTCTCAGAATTCACTTACTGCACCTTTAAAGGCTGTTATATCCAGACATTTCAAATTTTGAAATCCCGCCCTCTAATGTCTTGACACACAATGATTGACAGTCACACCGCATTTCTGACTGGCTAATACAGGTGCGGGTCATTTCTTGGACTATTTTTGTTGTTGTTGTTGTTTACAAAGCCTAAAGCAGTCACAGAGACAGGTATGATCTCTCTAAATATTTTTTCTTTTCTTTTTTTTCACTGATATCTTTCAGGCATTAACAACACTTTTTTGTATGTTATTGATTGAAGGATCCTGTGCAGATGTGTCTTTTAATTCAGAACTAGAGCGTCTAAGTAGGCGTATCACGTGTTTTTACGGTGTAAAATGACACTTTTTGCGTCTGCAAAAAAAGTTGCACATCCAAAATTAATTTTTTCAACTAGAAAGTGAAGCTCTCGACTCTCTTGCGAAGTGAAAAAGAAAAAGATTGATGTCATGTATAAAAAAAAAAAACTTTTGCTGGGTGAAATGGTCAGCAGTGCTTTTCAGTAGATTTTTATTTGTACAAGAGTTACACATCACATCACATCTCTCTGACAGACTCACAAAGTGCAGTTCTGTGTTCAGACAGAAGGAGGCGCCAGGCACCGGTCACCGTTAATCACAGGGCAACAGACAATACCCAAGACAATACGAGCAGCACCGCCCACAGTCAAATAATCATATGAATATGTAAATTAGCCTGGAATTTAATCTGGCGTTATATTAATTGAGTTATCGTGAAGCCTAGCCTGTTAGTTGTGTTATTGCTTTATTAATACTCAGAGTCCGTTTGAAACCATAAAGAGTTTGTTACATTCCTAATACTATAAAAACAATTTTTTTTTTTTTTTTTAATAAAAATATTTAATAAACTACAACAACAACCATCATAAAAGTTGCTAGGCAATTCAGTCGAAAGAACAAAGGCAGTGCTCTGATATACAGCATTCAAGTTACATAAAATATAACATGATGAGATGTTGCCCTCAGCCCAAACTATTTGCTCTGGAACAAATAATAGATTGCATTTGTTGTTCATATCACAAATCTTCATTGGTATAGGATGCACTTATCATTTATATCTTTTAAAGATGCAGTAAGCTATTTCTGACAAATACTTGATATTTAAAAAGACCAAAACAAACATGCCCCTACCCAAAAAGATCACACTCCTATATGTATAGCCCCGCCCAAAATTCACAAACATGCAATGCAACAGGCAGCTCCCCATTATTAGTGGACATGCCCCTTACTTTTCATTGGATAAGTGTGTTCTGATACTCGGTCCGATCCACTTTTAACAGTGTTTCTCAGAATTCACTTACTGCACCTTTAAAGGCTGTTATATCCAGACATTTCAAATTTTGAAATCCCGCCCTCTAATGTCTTGACACACAATGATTGACAGTCACACCGCATTTCTGACTGGCTAATATAGGTGCGGGTCATTTCTTGGACTATTTTTGTTGTTGTTGTTGTTGTTGTTGTTTACAAAGCCTAAAGCAGTCACAGAGACAGGTATGATCTCTCTAAATATTTTTTCTTTTCTTTTTTTTCACTGATATCTTTCAGGCATTAACAACACTTTTTTGTATGTTATTGATTGAAGGATCCTGTGCAGATGTGTCTTTTAATTCAGAACTAGAGCGTCTAAGTAGGCGTATCACGTGTTTTTACGGTGTAAAATGACACTTTTTGCGTCTGCAAAAAAAGTTGCACATCCAAAATTAATTTTTTCAACTAGAAAGTGAAGCTCTCGACTCTCTTGCGAAGTGAAAAAGAAAAAGATTGATGTCATGTATAAAAAAAAAAAACTTTTGCTGGGTGAAATGGTCAGCAGTGCTTTTCAGTAGATTTTTATTTGTACAAGAGTTACACATCACATCACATCTCTCTGACAGACTCACAAAGTGCAGTTCTGTGTTCAGACAGAAGGAGGCGCCAGGCACCGGTCACCGTTAATCACAGGGCAACAGACAATACCCAAGACAATACGAGCAGCACCGCCCACAGTCAAATAATCATATGAATATGTAAATTAGCCTGGAATTTAATCTGGCGTTATATTAATTGAGTTATCGTGAAGCCTAGCCTGTTAGTTGTGTTATTGCTTTATTAATACTCAGAGTCCGTTTGAAACCATAAAGAGTTTGTTACATTCCTAACTAGTTTTACAAGCATTTTTGATTTTAGTACACGTTCTCCCTCCTTTTTTTTATCTATTTCTAGTGCTGTTTACAAGTAGGAGGTCTGTATAATAGTAAAACAACAAAAACAAGGGGTGCAAATAGACAATCCTAATGCAAAACACACACACACACACACACACACATATATATATATATATATATTATTTCACGAGTTCACGCTTACATATAATTAGCTGAAGTATGGTAATGCATATTTGGCGTGCTGTCCGGGGAAGGGCTCCGAGCTCGGGAATGGCCCGAACCTAGAGTACCCCTCCCGTATAGGTGTAGTATGAACTCGAAGTGAGGAGATGGGGCGGAGGAGGGATGCTGATAACCGTCAATGGATAGAGGTAAGTCAGCTGTATTTATATCATGGTGTTGATTAACTTGAGTGCGCTCCACCTTTGTTAATTAGGCTAAGTATCTGACGCGCTCCTCCCGAACCTTGTTAATAAAACATCATATATATATATATAAACAAAATAATAAAAAAAAAACTAATACACTGTATAATAATTTTATTTAATGCAAACTGTTCATCTAAAATAATAGTAATAAATAATAATAATGCATTTCTTGGAACTGCACAAAAATTTTTTTATTTATTTATTTATTTATAGGGACATGCAACCCCGTAATTGGCTAATTGATGTGATTTGGGCTAATTGTTGTAGCAGGTGTCTAATGAGAATCTTGAAAAAGCTTTCTTTATTGAAGGAGAAATTACTTCTTGTATGTGAAAGCACTACATGAGCACGTGTTTATAATGATCTTAATGTATTGACAAATGTGCGTGGTTTCTGAGAGTGGGATTCTGGGTAAAAGATTATCTTTTGTTTTATTCTCTCTTTTGAATCTAGTCAGAGCTTGAAGAAGAGCTGCCTCTTTATCAGTGTTCATTTGAAGGTCTCTGCTCTTTGGTTCTTCTCATGCCTCATAAGAGCTTTCCATTTTATACCTTCAGTGCTCTCACCCTTCCCTACATGAGGCTCAGCTGCTATATTAATCCATTTCAATACCCAAATTACATGTATATACGTTCACGAGTCTGTCCAGCTCCAGCTGAGTGGGTTGTAAAAGTAACCAATGAATAATAACTTGCTTTTCCCACCATTTTGTTAAATAGAAAATGTGATTCAATACATGATACAAATGTTTACAGCTGATCAAGCTGTACAGCTAAAAAAAAAAAAAATCATAATTTATTCATGGTGACTTTATAATATATATATACTGTAAAAGTTAAGTATATTTTAAAAGAAAAGAGTTTAAAAGAAAAAATTTATTTTTTAAAAGAACCTCTTAGAGATCTCATTATTTAATGTATTTTTTGAAGAAAACAATAATGGTGTATGTGTATGTATGTATATATATATATATATATATATGTGGGCAATTAATATATCAGATCTGCTTTTTACCTTTCCAAAGATGAACACAAGCATGTTGTTGTGAAGCTGCTTGCGTGCTTTTTCATTTATATTTGTGAAAAAAAATAAAACTATGCCAGCCTTCATGTTGCCGTGGCAACGTGAGGCGACATGATGCATTGTGTGGTGTGTACAAGTAAGAGAATGACGGAGAAAGAAGAGAAAGAGAGGCATGTGAGTCATAAAATACTGTGACCCTGAAACTTGAGCAGAAAAAAAAATCTGCCTAGAGTAAGAAAGAACGAAGGCTATGGAGGGTCAAGAGCAAGCTGGAGTCAAAATGACCTAAAATACAGACAATGGCCGTTGATGGTGTTCGGTTAACTAGCTGGTGAGTCACAGAGGAATGTAATCAAAGTGCTGAAATGCCTGAAGTGTTTCGGTGTAATTTCTAAACGTGAGGAGGAGAGGCAGAATTTAATGATGTGAGAGCGGCGCGCTTGTGATTTGATCTTCAGCCGTCTTGTTGTTGTCACGTCTCAAAGAGGCCTTTTAGCCTGAAACTATCACTGGCATTGAGTGGGCAGCAATTAAAGCTGTAAACTCTTGAGCTCGGCCCCGTGGTGTTTGAATTCAATTACATAGTTGTTTATTGAAAGACATTATATTCTTTCTGTCCATTCTCCAGCTTTGTGCTTTGGAGAAATCAATGGAATTTTGTCTCATATAAGACACAGTGATTTTACTTAAAGGGGTCATATGATGCGATTTCAAGTTTTTGTTTCTCTTTGGAGTGTTACAAGCTCTTGGTGCATAAAGAAGATCTGTAAAGTTGCAAAGACTAAAGTCTCAAATCCAAAGAGATATTCTTTATAAAAGTTAAGAGTCAGCCACACCTACCTAAAACGGCTCGTTCTAACACGCACCCACACCTTCCGGACGCTCCTTCGTCGAAATCGCCGGCCGCACCGTTCTCAAGCCCACCTCCTCTGCTCACTCTAACCCTCCCACCGTTCCTCATGAGCTTTGTAAAAATCGACGTGTTTCAGAAAGGCGGGGCATAGAGGAGAAACAATAATGTACAGTATGTGGAAAATAATGTGTTTTTTTAACCTTAAACCGCATAAACACATTTCATTACACCTTTCATGTATTTCATTACACAAAATACTGTTCTTTTTTAGCAGCATCATATGACCCCTTTAAATAATGGTGCTATTTGGCTTTTCACAATAAATTACAGAGAAAAGAGACTCTTTTCTTTGTAGAAGCTATTGATGTCTGTATAAATGACCTAAAATCATATTTCAGTCTTTCTTAAGCTAATCACCGGTTGAGTCTTGACAAATCTATATATTTATTTGTTCAAAGGACACCCATTTTAGCAACCCTTGCACCAATTATCAAACTTTGAATGAAAAACATCATAACATTTGCTGCATTTACATGAGACAAAATAAAATAATAACAATAAAAAAATCCACTGACAAAAATTGCCGTTATTAAGATTTTTGTTAATGCTTTGAAATTAAAATCATTTATAAAATAAATTAAAAATAAAATTAGAAATTAAAATAAATTAAAAATTGAATGACATTTTTAGAAATAATAACAACATAAATAAAATAAATTGCATCTGATTTAGTAACATATATATCAAATTAATGGTTTAATTGATACACTTTTTTATTTTATATAATTCTGTAACTCCCAATTATCCCATTTATGATAATGACGATGACGATGATGACTTTAAAAATTAAATGTGCAAAAGACAATTACCATGTTTATTTGTTATTAAATATGAAGTAATTAATTAGCATTTAATTTACTATAACATTCAAAGAACATCTGTTGTAACAAAAAAAAGGTAATGCTGTGTGTGTGTGTGTGTGTGTGTATGAATGAACACATATTGTGATGGAACAAATTTAACATAAATAAAGAAGCATATACTGTACTGCACGTGTCCCCTCATCCCCTCACGTACAGACCCACGCCGCAGAGGACGGAGCACCGCGCAACAACTCACATCGATCAAGACGCTGTCATTACATAGGCTATCTTAAAGGGGTCATATGATGCGATCGGTATTCGGCCAATCACAACGCATTGGATAGCTGGCCAATCACAGCATACCTCGCTTTTTCAGACCGATGAGTTTTGTAAAAATCGACGCGTTTCAAAAAGGCGGGGCATAGAGGAGAAACAATAATGTACAGTATGTGGAAAATAATGTGTTTTTTTAACTTTAAACCGCATAAACACATTTCATTACACCAAATACACAAAATAATGTTCTTTTTAGCAGCATCATATGACCCCTTTAAACATTTCTTTTTCATCAGTTTATGTTTGCTGAATTTCACCCGCATAAATGTTTAATTCAGCGCAAATATGCCACTTCATTCCCCCACCCATATGGAGGAGTGCATGGGATCTCCCTACTTTGCATATTAACTACAGAATGATGCTGGGTGTGTTTATTATTTAATTAATCTGCTACTTCTGTTAGATACATTTAATATACAGAAATGTAAATATACGGGAAATAAGCCTTTGTTTTTGATTATAAAGACAGAATTACCAAACTCATAAAAAATAATTATTGAAAAATACGAAACCGTGTGACAAACATTATAATACAATTTATTATAATACGATTTATAATACAAAAAGGGGTCCATATGAATAACTGTGGCTTAAAAAACTTTTACCACATAGTAGCCTATTACAGGTTTTGTTCTTAACACATAAAAAAAACATATAGTAACTTT
>NW_015661389.1:16177-21319 GCF_001515625.1 Sinocyclocheilus rhinocerous | reverse complement strand
CCCTTTTTTTATAAAAAAATATGTGTTTGTTCCCCATATTTATAGGCTATTATTGCGCTATTATTGCTTTGTTGGACAAAATTTTCTTTTCTAGTATTTTATCCAGATGTCAGCCAATTTACAATCACACTCGCTCCCCTTATTAAAATGCTGTACAATTCTATAAATAAAAACTATTATATATGCCATTACTCTCAAATGAGTGTGACTTATTTTGTTGTCAGAAAACTTATATGTGACCCTGGACCACAAAACCAGTCATAAGGGTCAATAAAAAAAAAATTTTTTTAACTGAGATTTATACATCACTTGAAAGCTTTAAGCTTTCCATTGATGTATGGTTTGTTAGGATAGGACAATAGTTGGCTGAGATACAACTATTTGAAAATCTGGAATCTGAGGGTGCAAAAAAATCTAAATACTGAGTAATACTAAGCTCTTAGCAATGCATATTACTAATCAAAAATTCCGTTTTCATATATTTATGGTAGGAAATTTACAAAATAGCTTCATGGAACATGGTCTTTACTTAATATCCTAATGATTTTTGGCACAAAAGAAAAATTGATAATTTTGACCCATACTATGTATTTTTGGCAATTGCTACAAATATACCTGTGCTACTTCTGACTGGTTTTGTGCTCCAGGGTCACGCATAGGCTTGTGCATGATGGACCGATTAACTTCTTAGGAAATGTATACATTTTGGGGGTGAGAGGATGAAAAAAAACCACCCTAAATATTATTACATTTTGTATTCATATATTTAAATACACATTGTGCGAATACATCGCTTAAATGGTGTTTAAACTAGGAAAAAAGCTTAAAAGTAGGTCGCCATTTGTGACACGCCTCCCCCGTCTTATGAATGAAATGGAACAGGCCGCTGATGCCACGCCCCCTCCGCGCTCAACGTTATTGTTGTTAATGTCAGTCAGAGACGTTTGATGGAGGAAGTGACAAAAAACACCCAAACAAACCTGTCGAGTTTCCCCAAAAGCGACAACTCCCGCAGCTTTTCAGGGACGTTATGAAAAATAGGATTATTGCCCCGAAACATATGTTAACACAGGGGGTAATAAACTCATGGAGCTGCGCAACGGCACACAGGGGAGAATAACGCGCCTCCGGCGGAGCTGCAAGCGAGCCAAGCCGCCCAGCGTCAACATGAGGCGGGATGCCAGTAAAGTTCTGCACCCGCTGCCTGTGGAGACCAACGAGGATGATGAGGAGCTCATGAAGGAGGAGGACTGTTTCTCCACGGGCTTCCTCAAGCGTGACAGATTAAATGTTGTAGGGTGGTGCATTAACTCTGCAATTAGAAATTCCAAATTTTTCCATGAATTTTTGAGAATAATTTTTAAGTCATTGCAATCATTAAAAAAAAAAAATTAGCAATTTTTTTAGAGTGGTGCTTAATTTGCAAAATATAAATTGGCAATAGAAATTTCTGTTTTTTTTTTTCATGACTTTTAAAAGATTTTATTACTTTATATAATTTTTTGAGCCCTGGAAATTGTCATTTTTAAAATTCCCCATTATGGGAGACCTGTAACAAGTGTTTATAAGTTCTTACAGCATTTGTATGGGTCAGAGTCCACCTGTTCTCCATGCATTTTCCTAACCCTTGTTTCCTGAAGTCAAGCGATGTTCGTTATCACAGAACACAGACAGATTATCAGGGTGTACTGTACTCTCATACAGTGCTCTTTGGAAAGCCTCCAAACATGCCGCTCAGCGGAAATCTGTGCTCAGCTGAAGTCTGATTGGTGTTTTGCTAGCCTATCTGAGTCAGCTAAACCAACAATTTAGTTCTAAGGCTCGGAGTATGAACAGTAAATCTGCTGTAGTTTGAACAGGACTGGGATTAAACAAACACAACCAAGTCTGTTTGTTAACGAGTCCGAAACAGCGGCCTATCAGTTAGAAACCAGCAACATTCAATAAAGAGCCATTTTGTCTGACTCAGCACAAATAACTCAATGAAGCACATGAGGAGATTATGGAGTGGGTTTGATCTGCCACCAGTGGTTTACACTAACCTCAAATGCTAGTTCTAACCAGGGTTATTAGAGTTAATTAAGAATAAAGTCATAAAAAAATCATTACTTGAAAGAAACTACAATAAAATAAAATATATAAAACAAATGAACTAGCCTACTTGCCAAGGCAACATTTCTCACTTTTATTTAGTTTAACTTGATATACTAAAATAACTAAAACTGAAATAAAAATGAATAAAAATTACACAGACATATAAAAAAATGTAAACTAATAAAGATATAAACAAAACACACAACACAATTACTAAAACTTAAATTAAAAGGAATAAGGAGAATATAAAAAGTGAATCAAAATATAGTAAGAAATAAGTAAGAAATAATACAATTGTTAAATATAAAAACAAATCTAAAATATACTTAATAAAAACTATAGTACCTCAGTGATATTAAAATAACACTGGTTCTGACATTTTCCTTTCAAGAAAAATGAATCAATTGGAAAATATTGTTGTCCTCCGAAGTTGGGTTTTTACATTAAAAAAAGCCAAGAGTACCAAAAACTTAAAAAAGAAAAAAATTAGATGCTATATGTTAGATGCTATTATACTAATCTTATTTTAAAGGATAAATTGGTGCACATTATTGTCTTTGTAATCTTTGCTCCGTCTCTGAAACTGCTTTCAATTTTGATTAACATAATACAAAATAAAATATATAAAACAAATGAACTAGCCTACTTGCCAAGGCAACATTTCTCACTTTTATTTAGTTTAACTTGATATACTAAAATAACTAAAACTGAAATAAAAATGAATAAAAATTACACAGACATATAAAAAAATGTAAACTAATAAAGATATAAACAAAACACACAACACAATTACTAAAACTTAAATTAAAAGGAATAAGGAGAATATAAAAAGTGAATCAAAATATAGTAAGAAATAAGTAAGAAATAATACAATTGTTAAATATAAAAACAAATCTAAAATATACTTAATAAAAACTATAGTACCTCAGTGATATTAAAATAACACTGGTTCTGACATTTTCCTTTCAAGAAAAATGAATCAATTGGAAAATATTGTTGTCCTCCGAAGTTGGGTTTTTACATTAAAAAAAGCCAAGAGTACCAAAAACTTAAAAAAGAAAAAAATTAGATGCTATATGTTAGATGCTATTATACTAATCTTATTTTAAAGGATAAATTGGTGCACATTATTGTCTTTGTAATCTTTGCTCCGTCTCTGAAACTGCTTTCAATTTTGATTAACATAATAATACATAATTTGACTGACTGATAATAATCATAATTTGACTGACTAATAATAATCAGACATGTTTCTTGAGCATCAAATCAGCATATTAGAATGATTTCTGAAGGATCATGTGACACCGCAGACTGGAGTAATGATACTGAAAATTCCGCTTTGATCACAGGAATAAATTACATTTTACAATATTTTCGAATAGAACACGGTTATTTTAAATTGTAATAATATTTCACAATATTACTGATTTTACTGCATTTTTAATCAAATAAATGCAGCCTTGGTTAGCAGAAGTGTCGCTAACTGCATTCTACTATCATTCCAGGTGAGCGTATCTTGGGTTACCCCGAGGAACCGTGTTATCTTTGGTTTGTTATGGAGTTCTGCGACGGCGGCGACCTCAACCAGTATATCCTCTCGCGGCGGCCTGATCCGTGGACCAACCGTAGTTTCATGAAGCAGATGACCAGCGCTGTGGCCTTCCTCCATAAGAACAACATCATCCACCGGGACCTCAAACCAGACAACATTCTCATCTCGCAGAAATCCGGCGATCCGGTCATCAAGGTCGCCGATTTCGGCCTCAGCAAGGTTTGCGCGGGACTCAGCTGCATGGAGAGCGAAGGCGACAACCAGGTGAACAAAAACATGGTGAACATTAACAAATTCTGGCTGTCGTCAGCATGTGGCTCTGACTTCTACATGGCTCCGGAGGTGTGGGAGGGCCACTACACTGCCAAAGCGGACATATTCGCACTCGGCATCATCATTTGGGCCATGATCGAGCGGATCACGTTCATCGACGCCGAGTCCAAGCGAGAACTCCTCGGCACGTACGTCCGCCAGGGGACCGAGATCGTCCCGGTGGGCGAGGCCCTCTTGGAGAACCCAAAGATGGTCCTGAACATCCCGCAGAAGACGCGGAGCATCATGTCTGAAGGCGTCAAGCGGCTTCTGCAGGACATGTTGGCGGTCAACCCGCAGGACCGGCCTGATGCGTCTCAGTTGGAGGTTAGAATGGACCAATTGACATGAGCGGTGTAAGCCGCACCCATTGGCCGAAACGAGCACGCAAATTTTTCAGGTGGGTTGCAATTTCTTGGTTTCGTTTTAGATGTTGTATTCACCATTTTTGTTCACCTCAGACCAAAAGTCAAGAGTGCAGTTTAAATCCCATAATGCAGGGGTCTCTAACCTTTTTTTACACCACGGACCGGTTACGTTTGGAAAATATTCTCGCGGACCGGCTGGGCGGGCGGGGGGGGATATAGCCTATATATATATATATATTTGGCTATTATATAGTATTATAATAGCATTATATAGTGGTTCAGCGCATTATATTGTGTTTTTTTTTTAGTCACAGATCGGACTATTTTTTCAGATAAGCATGAAAAAAATATATTTAAAGCACAGAGAATGACAATGCCGTGAAGGGTTTTTGACATAGGTTTATTTTATGTGTATGTATATGCAACTCGGTATTTCCGCGCTGTCTGAAACGTCTCTATGCTTGTGCGCGCTTTGATTATGTGCGAGAACAGCGCGTGAGCTCTCTTTTGTTTCTTCTTCTTGTGGTTTAAAATTGCTTGTACGTGTAAATTGGCAAATTAATCTGCGAGTCACGTCCGTGCCGAACGGTAGGGTCTCATCCGTACGTATTACGGATCAACTGCGATCCGTTTAACTCCTAATATGTGACAGATCAGTGCAATCTTTCATTTACTTATTTAACATGAAATTGTCAAATTGCTACTCCATATCAATCGCATACAAAGAAAATACAGAATAATTAGAACAATCATTAACATAAATAAATAACAGAGTGTCATATCTATACACATTTTCCCCAGAACGTTCTTGCGACC
>NW_015661389.1:15352-16004 GCF_001515625.1 Sinocyclocheilus rhinocerous | reverse complement strand
TATTACGGATCAACTGCCGTCCGTTTAACTCCTAATATGTGACAGATCAGTGCAATCTTTCATTTACTTATTTAACATGAAATTGTCAAATTGCTACTCCATATCAATCGCATACAAAGAAAATACAGAATAATTAGAACAGTCATTAAAATAAATAAATAACAGAGTGTCATATCTATACACATTTTTCCCAGAACGTTCTTGCGACCCGGTAGCAATTCTTCCACGGCCTGCTAGTGGGTCGCTACCCGGTGGTTGGGGACCTCTGCCATAATGCATGAAAACAAGACCTCTTGGTTTGTTGAAATGTATTAAGCATATAGACGTTTTTCCTGAACACGGAAGTCACGTCTGACTCTTAACTGGAATGATGCTTTGCATTTCCAGTCTCCAGTGTTTCTAGTCAAATATGCATATATTCCGAGCTGATAATCTAATGTTAAACCTATTAAAATGTTTTAAAAAAGCACATGGCTCCATAGCGCCATCACTTTACAGTGTCGCAATGACCGTCGTTTGTCAGTGCCTCACTCCTCAAAGTTTAATGAGTGTGTAGATGACACGAAGCTGCTGACATTAGCTACATTAAAAACAGATGGGCACTATATGAATGGGTTCCTATGGAGACCGGACAAGTTTTAGATTTTTTTTT
>NW_015661389.1:12383-14559 GCF_001515625.1 Sinocyclocheilus rhinocerous | reverse complement strand
CATCCGTACGATCCGTACGTATTACGGATCAACTGCGATCCGTTTAACTCCTAATATGTGACAGATCAGTCATTTACTTATGTCATATCTATACACATTTTTCCCAGAACGTTCTTGCGACCCGGTAGCAATTCTTCCACGGCCTGCTAGTGGGTCGCTACCCGGTGGTTGGGGACCTCTGCCATAATGCATGAAAACAAGACCTCTTGGTTTGTTGAAATGTATTAAGCATATAGACGTTTTTCCTGAACACGGAAGTCACGTCTGACTCTTAACTGGAATGATGCTTTGCATTTCCAGTCTCCAGTGTTTCTAGTCAAATATGCATATATTCCGAGCTGATAATCTAATGTTAAACCTATTAAAATGTTTTAAAAAAGCACATGGCTCCATAGCGCCATCACTTTACAGTGTCGCAATGACCGTCGTTTGTCAGTGCCTCACTCCTCAAAGTTTAATGAGTGTGTAGATGACACGAAGCTGCCGACATTAGCTACATTAAAAACAGATGGGCACTATTTGAATGGGTTCCTATGGAGACAGGAACAGAAGAGCATCCAATCGGAACTTAGAATTCGTAATGGCGGCGTTCATCGTTTACTCAGGAAAAAGGTCTATAGACGGTTTCATCGGGCGCACCCGCCTGGCCCAAAGTTAACTTCCAGTTTGTGTTTGTTTATCGGTCTGGCTGGTGGCACCGACTACAAACGCAGTTAAGGGCTCAGGATGTTGTGCTGTAGGATGCAGTGTTTTCCATACATTGATTTATTTGTGGCGGCCTGCCACAATATCAAAACTGACCGCCTCAAATAGATTTTCCAAAAGGCTTTGACTTCGTTGAATAAGCATGAGCACTGCACGTTTCAAAATCAAAATGCGGCACGGGTGTTTTTATATCACTGTATCTCTGAAGGAAACCGACTGTCTTTGGGAAATTTTCAATGCCATTTTCATTTCATCTTGCCTGTAATGCCTGATAAAGCAGCGTTTGTGAGCTCAGTACTGCTTTGTGTAATGTACAGCCGTTACTGGGGAAACCTCTATTTCTCCCGCTCTAAAAGCGCCTCCTGCTGGCAGAGAATTAATTTGCATGTTTAATAAGCCCGTCTGATTTACGCAGCAAACATATTTTGCTTGTTATCAGAAATAATCTACTCTACAGGTACTTTGCTGTTGTTATTGATTCTTTGCGGAAGACTAACAGAAGTCATGTTCGGGCCACAAAAGCGTGCATGCGCAGCAACGTTTGTTTATGTTGTTGCCGTTGAAACCGTCTATACAGCGCTGACGTGTTGATATATTCAGTGTAATTTTGTGTCAAATCAAACAAATTTCTGAAACTTCCCTGACTCAGATTTTTAATTTTGTAATTTTTTCTCTGGAGATAAACATGAATAGTGATAAAAGCCAAAATATTCAATGTCATAGATGTATATTTACTAGAGTAATCCACTGTTTTGTAGAGAAATGTCAAAATGACAATTCGAATTGCTGCGAATTGGAGACCAATTACATTGGGAAAAAATGACTTAAGAAAGATTGCAGCATTATTATTTTATTTTTACACAGAGATTGGTAGGTCTATTAGTAAACTTTGTAAACTTTAGCAATCTTTGTTGCATTATATGCCAATGGTGATGGTTCAAAAGGGGGGGAAAAGCACTTTTTTTTTTTTTACCAAAGTTTGCATGGCTATAACTCACGAAGTATTAAAGATATCTTAATATCCTTTTAGATTTTGTCTGTTAACAAACTTTTATTTTGGTATCCTTATTTTTAAGGTCCTATATGGTTCATTTCCAGAGATACTGGGATCTCAATATGGCTCCATAATTTAACAAATCTAACCAATTGTTAAATTGTGCACATTTTCATTGGTCAAAAACCAAATGTGGGTCACTTTGCATACATCTGATATAGGGCTGGGCGATATAGCTAAAAATGTATCAACGATATAATGTTTCATATCGTTCGCTATCGATAATTATTGACATTTTGTATAACCTTTTTTAAAACAGAGCAATAGAAAAAAAATGTTCAAATTTAACCACTGTATTTTTAAATTAACCCAATTTATTGAGACGAACAACAAATATTTTTGTTTTAACAGTTAAACACACAATAAAAATTAAACAAATATCTAATTTCTAATGTTTTATATGCAGATTAAATAGGT
>NW_015661389.1:0-12006 GCF_001515625.1 Sinocyclocheilus rhinocerous | reverse complement strand
ATAGCACGTGCCTATATCGTGCACTATATCGAACATTTTTTATATCGTTATCCAAGAAGATGTACCGTCGATAAATATCGATACCGTTTTATCGCCCAGGCCTAAGCTGATACTTATTGTATTTAAAGAAGAACATCTGAAGAACACATAATATTGAAACTAAAAATGTTTCACTCTATCAAAACAATTGCATAGAAAAATAGGTCTACAAAATACGTCATATCTTCAGCACTCTATTGGCAGCCTTTGCAGTACTTAAGTGTTAAAGTACTCTAAAGTGCCAAATTGATTTTAATCCAAGCTAGGCCAATCTTGAAGAAGAACATCTGAAGAACACATAATATTGAAACTAAAAATGTTTCACTCTATCAAAACAATTGCATAGAAAAATAGGTCTACAAAATACGTCATATCTTCAGCACTCTATTGGCAGCCTTTGCAGTACGTAAGTGTTAAAGTACTCTAAAGTGCCAAATTGATTTTAATCCAAGCTAGGCCAATCTTGAATTCGCTTCCCAGAGTTCTTCAACTATTCAAGAATTTCTCATCGTTCCTGCTGCTTTGTATTTCTCGGATCAAACCCACATATTTGGCCTCAGGGGCAGCATGTACCCTGCGAGGCGGCCGTGCCCTACCCATCGCTCAACTCACAGGCCTGTTTAGTTTTCTGACGCCACACCCTAAGCTCCATGAGTGATCTGATTAACAAGATCCGACACCTTTTTAGCAGCAGAATGCACTCTGCCAGAGGCAATAGCGTCAGAGTTTAATACGCGACATACTCCAGGTGCTGCATGTTTTGGGTAGGAACCAAAGGTTATACAACATCAGTTTATTGCATTCTTTTATGGGTTTTGCATTGGATGGGATTCTGATTAACAAGATCCGACACCTTTTTAGCAGCAGAATGCACTCTGCCAGAGGCGATAGCATCAGAGTTTAATACGCGACATACTCCCAACCAGGTGCTGCATGTTTTGGGTAGGAACCAAAGGTTATACAACATCAGTTAATTGCATTATTTTATGGGTTTTGCATTGGATGGGATTCAACTGGAAAGGCCACGGGAAATTAAATGCATTTTAGAAGCCACTTTAGCATTTATGTTTAAATTATACTGAGGCTCTGTTTATATGGATTTAATTCAAATAATGTAAATATAATGTGTAATATTATGTAAATTATTCATATTAATAATAGTTAATTTCTCCATGTTTATGTTTGTGTTATTTTATTGTTTTTATTAATAATATTTATTTATTTATTTATTTTATTATGTATGTGGTTGTTCTTCATGTTGGAATATTATAAATTTGCTAAATCAGTCAAATTAGCTAAATCTGCAATGTTTATATATTTTCAGTAATAATTATAACTGTATGTTTGTCCTCTTCCTTCTTTTGTATTAACATTTAGGTCTGTCAGTCATTTGTACATTTTAATAAAATTAAATAATACGCTGATTAATTTGATTAATTAAAAATGTATTGTTTTGTTTAACGTTATTAATAAAAATGTTGTTCAATTAGCATGTTTTTGTGTTTGGCTTTGGTACCGAAATTGGTACCGAGAACCGTGGATTTTCACTGGTATTGGTACCGAATACTGAAATTTTGGTACCGTGACAACACTAGTCCATATCAAGATTTTCTAAAATATTTATATTTTAATATGTAATATTTAAATATTTATAATAAAATAAAACAAAATATATTAAATTTATTCTGGCAAGTAATTCACGGAATGGACAAAGTACCACTAGAAGTCAAAATTTAAGTCTTTAATTTAATTTAATTAACTTGAAATTCACAATTAAAGTCTTAATAACGTCAAAGTTTCATACGCGAAACCAGGTGCTTCATGTTTTGGGTATAAGAACTCATTTTTATGCAACATCAGTAATACAGGAATGGCGTTCCCGCAGAGTTTATTGCATTCTTTTAAGGATTTTGCATTGGATGAGATTCAACTGAAAAGGCCAGAGGAAATTAAATGCATTTTAGAAGCGGCTTTATAGCACAATTTTAATCAAAACTCGCTGGGTTGGTGTCCCGAGGCGAGAACATACAAAAACAATGACTCGCTCAGACTAGCACGCATCTCCAGCGAAATGCAGTGACGACGGCTTATTTCAGATGGGTTGAGCGTCGTGTGCACAGGCCGTATGGACGTGACTCGTGCGTCATTCTTTCAGCGAGCGTATAGAGCGGTTACGCAACACGCCTGGGCCCAAACCCTCCTTCCTCTCCCGGACGGCCTGAATGGAGGCAGCCATCCGTCAAAACAAGCTGGCTGGGAATGAGCCGCGAGTCTGGCTGTTCGTCTCACAGTGGGTGTTTTAGGGGGTAAAAGGGGGTATTTTTGTGTATTGACACCCCAAGCGCTTTCCGTTCCCTTAGACTTTTAGCCTGGGACGAGGAGATGATTGCAGCTGTGCAGAGAAGCCCTCCCTGACCCCACACAGCAGCCTGTGAGACTCTGAGCTGTCTCTGCTCACGTTCAGAACATTTTGTTCTTTGCCTGCCAGCTCTTGTGTATACTGCATATACTGCGTCTGTATTACTGAGTACGTTACTCACGTCGAAGGATCACAAATGTGCTGAATCGTTAAAATATAAAATAAAAGAAAAACATTGGAAATATAGCAGTAATGATATTGCGTCTCCTTTTTTAATAAAATAATCACACTTTCAGTAATTTACACCACAAGAATGAAAATACATATTATGTGTAAGAGTATGTAAATTATATTCCTCCTTATCAATTATAATGTTTCCTAATTGTGTAATTAATTTATGTTTAACTTTCATTTTAATACATTGTTTGTTTATTTATATATTTTAGTGTTATTTTTCATACTTTTATTTTAATATTTTATTTTATTTAACTACTACTACTAATAATAATAATAATCCATTTTATTATTATTAATATCTAATTTTATTCTTTTTAATACTATTTAATAACTATTTAAAAATCCACACTTTCAGTAATTCACAATAATGTGTAACATTGATGTTTCATAATTATTTTATTAATTATGTATTTATTTGTAATTTTATTATGTTTATTATTTTATTTATTTATTGTTTTGTATTTAATGTTACTATTGTTGATACTTTTTAATGTTTGATAATATTTCATAAATTGCAATTTACCTATTTAATTATTTAATATTTCATTTGTTTAATACTCTTTATTGTTCCTTTTTTATTTATGTATTTTAACTTATGATTATTATTATTATTCAATTTTATTATACGGTTTATTTATATTTAAGTTGATTATTTGTAGTCCTACATTTATTTGCTTTTTTTATAAGTCAGTAAAGTATTTTATTACCTTGAATTTCACATTCACTCCTGTCTTAAGATGTATGCACATGATTTTCATTACTTTTTTAATTATTATACAGTAATACTATTATTTTTATTCCCAGACCCAACTATTTCTGTGCTCAGATCATTCTTGTGTCTCGCAACCCTCTACATTGCATATATATATATATATATATATATATATATGTCAGTCTGGCAACTAAACCAAAAAATTTACTAGCTAATGGCGATTCAATTGCCAAGGTGTTCGTAGAGGGCTGTGTTGTTTCTGTGATTCTCATCATTGGTTAAGTGGCTCATTGAGTTCACAGCAGTGCAGTGTGTTCCTCTCTGTTCACCTCAAGATAATCAACACTGCAGCTTCTGTACTGACATACAATCATAGGTGAGCGGAAAATCAATGTTCATGTGAAAGTTCAACAGTCGTTTGATCAGGAAGGAACTAATGCATTAGAGTGCACCAGTATCTGTCAGATTTTAACAGAGCATTTGTCTCTTTTCAGAACTCATGTCTTGTTGAATCTAATAAAAGCTACCATTGTTTGTTTGCGTTGTGGAGATTCAGGCTGGTTTAGGAGTGTTTTCCAGGATTGTTGGGGAGGAGTGAGTGTTTATAGTAGAGCCCGACCGATATATCGTTTTGCCGATATTATCGGCCGATATGAGCCTGTCGCCGATATATCGGTATCGGCGAATATGCCGCCGATATGAAATTTTTTTTTACAGAACATATAATGCAGATAAAATACTTGAAATGGTGTAATTACTTAGTTTGTCCAGCAGAGTGCGCTCCATTGTTTGCTACTGGTGACCTGGATGAAACGCTTTAAAGCTTAAGTCAATGGAAAACCATTGAAACTTTGAACGGCCATATCTCCGTAACGGCGTGGCGAATCCGCACCAAATTTGGGGGATCTTTGACTGGTACTGTACTATAATATACACAAAGAATATCGGCCGATATATTGGTATCGGCCTTTTTTTACTCCCTAATATTGGTATCGGTATCGGCCCCAAAAAACCCATATCGGTCGGGCTCTAGTTTATAGGCTGTTATGTAAGCAGGAATAACATTTAGCTGATAATTGTAGTAAAACATGCTGGTTTTCCATTTATTTAGCACACTTTTCCAATCAGAGGCTGCTTTTTTTCTTATTATTATTAAACTTTTGTGAAAAGTCTTTTTTTTTTTTTTTATCTTCATATTAAGTTTATGTATAAAATCTTTTCAAATTATTAAATTAAAAGCCTAATATAAGATGTGAAACTGAAGTAGTTTTTACACTGTAAAAACATTTTTTTTTCAAAGTCAATTAGAACAAAGTACATTTTACAAAAAAAAAAGTATATATATATATATATATATTTCTGTCTTTCTAATTGTGTTTAATTTAATGTTACTTGCTGTTTCTTTAATTAATTGTGAAATTTTAAATATAATTTTTAGATATTTTATCTTTTTTTAATTATTAATTGCATTATTATTATTATTATTTTATTATGAATCATTTATTTATAGCAGATGTTATTTTTAAAACTGTTTAAGAACTAATTAATTTACACCACAATGTAATGTGTAACATGTAATGTGTAACATTATGCAAATTATATTAATTCATATCAATAATGTTTTATAATGTTTCATAATTTTATTAAAAAAACATTTCATTCATGTATTTTTTATAATACTTTTTAATACTTTATTTTTTTATTAGTTCACTTATTTATTAGTTTTCACATTAAATTAAGCGTGAAATTATGTAGAGTAGAAAGACTAAAGAAGCAATTTCTTGTCAAATGTATTATTTTTAGTATTATTTTTATAGTGTGTAGTATTTTATATTTTCAGTGTATCAATTTCTGTGTGAAAACTGTACACCAATTTTGTTTCAGTGTGTCTCAGAATAGCAGGCTAAAGGTGTCTATTTATGTAGTCCTTTTGTGAAAAATCTCACTGTAGTGTAAAGTACATTTGATCAGGTCAAACTCAGAAGAACAATTGGACAGACGGCATTATTGGATTGCTTACAGCCATAGTTGGCCGGGGATGAGATCGGATGACACCATGTTGCATCAGTAAATCATCTACTGGCCAGCTGTCCGACACATGGACCTGCGATTACAAATACAGCAGAACAACCATGTCGTCTGTGATTATAGTGCGCTTGAGTAGAATATATCCATTAGAAATATCCATCATAGAAACACTCTCAGGTTTGTTCTGTGGTGAGGGAGAACAAGTTTCCACGTGATGTTTGGAAGGAAGCCCACGTGTAGTTACACAAGAGTAAGTTTACCACAGCTACTGTAGAGCGATTCTGCTGACTCAGACCACACATCCGTCAACACCTCCATGTTATTGTGTATCAGCTGTCTGCTGAACCGCTGCGATCAATAACCACAGTTCACCTCTGTCTGGTGCGTTTCTTTTCCTCTATTAACGCTGGATTATTGTGCTTTCAAAGAAGTTATTCATGATGTTTGCTAAATACAGTGTTGGGGAAAGTTACTTTTAAAAGTAATGCATTACAATATTGCGTTACTCCATAAAAAAGTAACTAATTACTTGAAAAAAGTAATCTGATTACGTAACTTGCGTTACTTGTAATATATTACCCCCAACACTGGCTAAAAAAGCGTGGACGACAGAAGTAGTCGGAATTATGAGATATAGAATTCATAATTATGACATAAAAAGTATGACGGATAAGTGATAATAAATATGACCTTACAGTAAAAAAATGTATTTAAAAGGTAAAATTAAAAGATTAAAAAGTCTCAAATATGATGTAAGTCAAAATTATGAGATACCAAGTCATTTTAGTCATAATTATGACTAAAAGCCGCAATTATGAGATATGAAAGTATGAAATAAAAAGCCAAAATAATGAGATACTAAGTAATAATTATGGCCTAAAAAGTAGAAATTATGACATAAAAAGTTAAAATTAATGGATAAATATGAAAAGTCATAATTATGACAAAAGAGGATGAAATAATGAGATACTAGATGATAAATACAACTTAAAAAATTAAATTTTAGACTTAAAAGGTAAAATTATGATGAGATCATAAGTAATAATTACAACCTAAAAAGTAATAATTATGACATAAAAAGCCAAAATAATGAGATATTAAGTAATAATTGTGGCCTAAAAAGTAGATATTATGACATAAAAGTTGCAATGCAGTTAGGATAAATGAGATAAAAGGCCATGTAATTATGACTTAAAACGTCAAATTTATGAGATACCAAATAAAAATGACTTGAAATTGAACATTTTGACTTAAAGGGTAAAATTATGATAGTCAAAATTATGAAATAAATCAAAATTGAGATGCTACGTAATAATTACACCCTAAAAAAGTATAATTCATAATTAAGACAAGTAGCAATTATGAGATACGGAAGTAATAATTATGAGATACTAAGTAATAATTGTGTTTAAAACTTATAACCTAAAAAGTCAAAATTATGAGATTGACTTGTCATAATTATGACTAAGTAATAATTACAACCTAAAAAGTTCAAATTATGGCATACAAATTAAAAATGATGAGATAGAAAGTCAATTATGAGATACTTAATAATATTTGCAGACAATTTGGTACATTTATTAGATAATTATGACATAAATTGAAATTATGGGATACTATGAAATAATTGCACCCTAAAAAGTCATAATTATGACAAAAAGTCAAAATTATGACATTACATGACATTAAACTATTCCGACTTTTTCCGAATTTCTACTTTTTCTGTCATAACTTAGACTTTTTGTGTTACTTGGTATGCCATAATTAGATTTTTTCCATTCAGCAAAGCAGGATTTTGTTTGCTATTAGGTGAAAATGAGAGTATGTTTGAGTAAGCGTTTTGTTTTGCTCTCTCTACAGGTTTGCAGAGTCGGATTGCCCAGCGATGGAAATGAAAAAGGGACAGCGGACCCTGGAACTGTGAATTTCGTTTTGTGACCGCTTCCAAAAAGCAGAAGTGAAATCAAATGACTTGATATCTCTATTTAAAACCCCTCACAAGGAAATGCTATGCAGGCTTCTTTATTAACACGCTCGTTTTCTACTCCGCATCCTCATGCAAGTCTTCCAAACTGACCATGCGTTTTCCTGCTCAGATCTCACACGCGATGTTTTCACGTCCCTCTGCTGTGACTGTGCTGTTGTTTTGGACCAGATTTAGACACACACGTTGCACTATGTCCTCAAACAAATATATCCCGTCTGCACCTCGCCGTTTACCAGACAGTACAGATGTAAATAGTTAGATGTTCATAATGCAGCACTAGGATCGACCGAATGTGGTGAATGCTCTAAAATATTCACAGGACAGCAGAGAAGGAAGTTATTATAAAACTCACAAACATGAAGAAATACTGTGAACGATATAATGTGAATGACTGGGCACATAGTGACCCGTCCGTCTCTCCTGTAGGTGTAAATGTATCTGACCTGAACAACAGCACCTCTTTAAAAAAAAAAACACCCTTTGTGCCTTATTTTTACATTTTTAGAAAGTGTTTGGATTGGTTCTCATTGTTATTTTAATTCTGTATTTTTTTTTTTTTTAGGATTTTTTAAAAATAATTTTGTTTTATTCGATATGTCACGATTTTGGTTTAAGATTACAGTTCTCTTAACAAAGCATTAGCAAAAAAAATTAATAAATAAATATATATATATATATACAGGATCCATTAATGCAGTTACAAGTTTTGTCAAATAACTTAATTTAGTTGAACAGGAGATGATTTGATTTTCTATGCAGACTCGACTGTTGACGTTGTGTAAATTATTTGGTGAGGGATCAAATGAGTTTTGTTGTTGTTAACCTTGGTTTTCATCTGACTTCACATTGTTGTAGCAAAATGTCTGATTTCCTTTTGGCTCTTCACATCAGAAAAGCTTTAAAACGGGCGTTACATTCACATTGTCTGGAGTGTTTTGCTTCCGTTGGAATGGAACAGTTTGAAATGTTTGAAATGTGGCGCCTCACATCATGTGATTCCATACGGAATGTTGCATGATTCTGTGTCTATGGGTGCCGTTGAGTCACTGTAACTTGATTTCTCTTAACCCAAACACACTACTTTAGAGCTGTGCCAGATATCAGATAAAGACCTTTGTTAAAAATTTTTTTAAAAAAATGTTTTGAATTTAAAGATGCATGTTAATTGTACTCCTGATCACATTCAAGGTTGAAAGAATAGTTTTGCCGAAAATGTACTCTTTCAGGCCATCAGAGATGTAGATGATTGTTTCTTCATCAGATTTGGAGCAGTGGATATAGATCTTCTGCGGTGAATGGGTGCCGTCAGACTGGAGTGATGTGGATTAACGTTACTTGTGGATTATTGTGATGTTTTTATCAGCTGTTTGGCCTCTCATTCTGACGGCACCCATTCACTGCAGAGGATCCAATGGTGAGTTACATTTCTCCAAATCTGTTCTCATCCCATCTACTGTACATCTTGAAAGGATTGAGAAAATTTAGATTTTTAAGGTGAACTACTTAAAATACCTACATAAGAGGTCACGATAAGAAGCCAGTCGCTATTTTTTCCTGTGAACTGGACATTCGTACCAGTGCCAGTGAGAAATAGTTTTTCTTCTGTTCTATTCAGTGTTTTGGTTTACATACTCAGTGTTTCTACCTCACTTTTCCTGACTATCGTGCGTCGCATTTAGTTCGATCTTATGCCGTTCGCATCTTTTATCCGTAGCATCTCGAACAGACATTGCATTTCAATGTTTGTTTTTTTTTTGTATTAACTAGTTGCAGAGCAAGTTGAATCTTCATTTATTATAGTAAAACTAAAAGGTCTTTGCATTTATCGCACATGATCTCTTTATTGATGGATATAGTTCCTGATATACCTCCTCTTCAGTGTTTCAGGTGCTTTCTTCAGGTTTCTTCACTTCTAGTTGTTCTTCTATCAAGACAAAATCCACAGGAAGTTGATGTTTCTCAAAGGACGTTCAAGGTCTTGTTAGGATCAGACTTTTAGTGTAACTCACCTTGAAATACCAAAAAAGCCTCACCGACTCGCAGTAACGTCATGTTTCTTGTCCCTCAGGTGTTCACTGAAAAAGGTTTGCAGGTCAAACAAACAGGACGACTATTTAACAGTCCATTCTCTCTCGGAATACTAACCTAAGCAGAGATACGCACATTGACTAATCACTACAGACACGGAAACCAAACTGTTCAATTGGTTTCTTTCTGTCCGAGTGTCACAGATTATTTTGAGATTACAGAGGTTTTATATTGTACAAATGTCTTCTTCTTGTTAATATTGAACTGGGTCTGGTTTATGATGCTATGAGCCTTTTGATGTTTTTGCAAAGCAGTCTTTCTAAAATGTATGTAGTCTCTTGTTTTGTTGAAATAAAGAAATAGGAGTGAATATTTTAGTCTTGGTTATTGTGTATCATGAGGTTTTGCTTTATTGTCACAGTTATGTCTTTTTATCCTATAATTGCTGTCATAATTTGACTTTATTTCTACTTTAAATAATAGACTTTTCTGACAATTATGACATTTGTCATACTTTCTACATTTTATGCTGTAATTATGACTTTTTATCTCCTAATTTCTGTTTATGTCATAATTACGACTTTTTATCTCATAAGGACTATTATAATTTTATCTCTGTTTCTAATTTTTATTTGACTTCTTATCTCATAATTATGACTTCATATATCATGATTTTCACTTTTTATAGTCTAATTACTCTTTATATCATAATTTTGACTTTTATCCCAATGATTGTCATAATTTGACTTTTTATCTCTATTTCTGTTTTTTATGTGATTTTTAAATATATTTTTTGTTGTAATTTTGTGTTTTTATATAATTGACTTAATGTCATAGTTTTGACTTTTTATCTCCTAATTTCTGCTTTTTGTGATATAATTTCGACTTTGTCATAATTTCGACTTTTTATCTCCTAAATTCTGCCTTTATGTCAGAATTTCGAATTTGTGTATCATAATTTCAATTTTTTTAATCTCCTAATTTCTGCTATTTTTCCCCATTTGGTCTGCTTTTTATGCCATAACTTTGACTTTTGATCTCATTTTCTACTTTTTGTCATAATTTCGACTTTTTATCTCCTAAATTCTGCCTTTATCTCAGAATTTCGAATTTGTGTATCATAATTTCAATTTTTTTAATCTCCTAATTTCTGTTTTTTTCCCATTTGGTCTGCTTTTGACTTTTGATCTCCTTTTCTACTTTTTGTCATAATTTTGGCTTTTTACCTCATAATTATGGCTGTCGTAATTTCGACTCTTTGTCTTTTTAATTTCTACTGTTTGCATCTCCTAATTTCTCATTTCTTTTAGTCATTATTTTACATTTTCATGTCATTGTTGTGATGATTTTTATATATCTTTTATTTCTATTTATTTCTATCTTGATTATTGTCAGTTTTGCTGTGTTAAGCCTGCTATTGCTTCACAATGTTAGCCATAATTATAATTACACATTTGGCACATTCGAAAATATAATCGCTCAGTTGTGTAATGAAGTCGAGCGGTTGTAGAGAGCCGTCCTTTAGCATTCATGACAGTTATTCAGCTGCTGCAGGTACTACCTCAACTAAACTGTAATGGTTTTTATTTATTTATTTATTGTCAGAATACAAGGCTACTTTTTGGATGCTTCTTGGCAACATAATGCCACAGTTATGGAATGTTAACCAAATCTGCAATGAGAAAGAAAGAAACAAACGAACAAACCAGCAAACAAACAAAGATTTTATAATTTCATAATATTTTGCAAATCATTTTCACACAGATATTAAAATGATTGTTTATTTTATTATACAATTTGTATGAATTTTTAAAAAAACTTTTACAAATTTTATGTTTATTATATGATCAAATTTTCTAAAATAATTTTGACAAAACATTTCAGTAGAAACCATGTTTTAAAAGATAGAAACATTTTGTATAGTTTCATAACTATAAACAATTCTTAAATATATTTTCATGCACATATTGAAATTATTTTCCAATTTTGTTAATTACAATGTTATTATTCTGTTTCGATCATATTTTACAAAACACGCACATAAGACATTTTGTATAATTATATGATTTTAAAATCATTTTCTCAAATCATTTCTGTTTAGATCGTATTTTATGCATGCACACATACATAATTTCATATTTCATTAATAATAATTTTCACAAATAGATCATTTTACAACTTCATTTAAATATTTGAATATTTGAATCATGTATATACACACAAATGTTTAATCTTATATATATAATGTTACACAATAAATATTGAATATACTTACAATTATTCTACACTGTTTAGATCAGATTTTTAATGTTATTCATCTTGTTACAATGGATTTGCATAGTTTAAGATGAAAAGTCTGAAATGAATGGGCAAATAACCTGTACAGCTACACCGGTCAAAAAATGACCGTGAATTTAACGGTAAAAGACTGTAAAAATGCTACAGTAAAAACCTGTTAAATGGTTAACGGTAAATTCCCCTACTATATACGGTGAAAAACTGTATTGGACATTACATGTATTGGCCATTAATTTTACGGTAGTATACCGTTTTTGGAAGTGGAAAATACCATATAATTTACAGTGATTAACCGTAAATTGACATTCCCAGAATTCC
>NW_015661388.1:489-1098 GCF_001515625.1 Sinocyclocheilus rhinocerous | reverse complement strand
CAATCAGAATTGAGATATAACTTTTCAGGAAATATCTGTTTTAGTTAGGGATTGGGTAGATATTTTTGAACAATAATGTTGATCCAGGATCATCAAAATGTGTTGATCCTGGAACATGTCTTACTTGGCAAAATCACAGCGACCGTTCTAGTACACCCCCAAAACAAAATCAAGACTTTGTAAAAGAGCATAACAGGACCCCTTTAAAGGATCTGCTGCTAACATCTTGGTGCCAGATACCACAGCACACCTTCAGGGTCTAGTGGAGTCCATGCCTCGACGGGTCAGGGCTGATTTGGCAGCAAAAAGGGTACCAACACTATATTAGGAAGGTGATCATAATGTTATGCCTGATCGGTGTATATGACTATTATGGCATTACATTGTGAAATGTTAGCTACTAAAATGAATGAAAAAACCTTGTCATTATTTGACACTGTATCCAGTACTGGTGTGTAGGGCTGCACAATAAATCGAAATGGAATCGAGATCGCGATTCGACAGAAGCTGCGATTGTCGTGCGTATCTTTCAGTGAAGCACGGTTCTGTGATCAGCAGTAAATCTCCATCCAAAGGCCAGAGGGCGCCCTCGCGCTGAAACTCCAAATA
>NW_015661388.1:0-133 GCF_001515625.1 Sinocyclocheilus rhinocerous | reverse complement strand
GGAGTAAAAATATGTTATTAAATGTGGTATTTTCACATGCTTTCAGATGGAGCAGCATTTACTTCACAGAGTTTACTTCTCAGTGTTTGTTCACTGAGAAGCTATGCAAACAGCTGTCATTATCGCGAACGAT
>NW_015661387.1:0-1807 GCF_001515625.1 Sinocyclocheilus rhinocerous | reverse complement strand
GCAACTGCAATTATTTATAAGTATTATATTTCAAATATTTTTTTTCTATTAATCTGTTAGTCTGCATTGATTGAACATCTATTTTGAGAAATTATATTCTTCTCCCGTTCGAAAATGAATCCCGCATTTATGAGGGATTTAGACTGTCACTCCTGAAACTTTGCTGCTTGCACAAGCTATATATGGCTGTTAGCAGCACAAAAAACTAAACTTTTATTCAAATTCTGAACAGATTAGAATGTGCGCAAATAGCCATTCCTTTAAAATCACTAAAAAGGTGTCACTTACTTCAGTTCATCGCAATCTCAGAAAGTTCCTTTATAATTAATGCATCTCTTATTTACATCGTGTTAGAGAGATGATTTGCAAGTGTGTAGGGGAAAAAAAAAATCTAGAGTTTAGAGGTGAGTGAATGCAATGGCCAATCACAGCTGTTTAAGAAATCAACAGATATGTCTGAGATTGGCCACATTGCTCAGCGCTACGAAAACACGTTATAAAGAATCTTTTGACGCTTTCCAGTGCGCAAATGCGCATAGGAGCCTTTACCAAATTTGTTTCACAAATATCCTATTATTATAGTTTTAACTGAGGGTGCTTTTGACTGCGTGAGAAAATGGATGTGTGGTGTGAGAGCGTGAGAAAAGTGTCAATTGCGTGAGTCTCACGCTGAATGCGTGACGGTATATGTGTATACAAAGCATAAAGCCCCGTTCACACCAAGAACGATAACTATAAAGATAACTATAAAGATAACGATATTAGCGTCCACACCAGCGAACGATATCGTCTGTTTGTTTGAAGCGCACATGCGTCTGCCGCTTTAAATTCTTGAGCTCGTTACAGCAGGATGGATTCTGATTGGCTGTCAGTGTTTTATCGTTCATCAGCTGGGAAAAAATTGTTTTGAAAGTGATCACAACGATATCGTTCCTCTGTATCGTTATCGTTATAGTTGTGGTGTGAACTATGCTATTCTTTAATATTGAGAATGATTTTTAGAACTATATCTTTATCGTTATCTTTATAGTTATCGTGCTTGGTGTGAACGGGCCTTAAATCTTTAATCAGATTTCAGAATGAGCACTTTGTCATTTGTTATATGTATGTTAAGAATTTTGTCCGTCTGATGTTCTGAAAGTTCTCAAGTTCTGAAAATTAGAAAATGACGTTCTCTTCCCAAATGCTTCAAACGGTGTCTGCAACGGTGTCTTCAAATGGTCAAAACTGAAGCATACGTTAGGCTTAAGTCACTTTGGATAAAAGCATCTGACAAATGTAAAAGTGTCTAGTTTCTTACCAGGGGTCAGAGGTCACTGGTCCATCACTCAGTTCAGGTGGTTGCCTCATGGATGTGTTACTCTTCATAGACACACCGCTGGGTTCTGGAGTCTCTGGTCTCTGTCTTTTCTTCCTGTTGATACTGACACTAGACAAATACAATGCCATTTTAGACCAACCTGCTGTGAATCTGCGGTTTCTCAATCTCTCGTCTCAAACACTGGCTGCTGTCTATAGCTGGTCTATAATACCTTTGATTGACATTTATTCATTTATCAGATATTTTTATACAAATTTAGAATTGAGGAATACAACAAAGTGATTTATTCTAAGCAAGCAGTAGCAAAGTGTTATAGAACAAAGTTCCAAGATTATTTTGAGGAAAACAAGCTAGACTAGAGATGAATGTAAGACTGATGATACACGGGGCAACTTTTTAAGCAATGTCGCTGGGCAATATTGCCACCAATGGGCAACCAGATGAGACACAGGGCCCACGACTGATCCAAAGTATCCAGATAGAAAT
>NW_015661386.1:0-1279 GCF_001515625.1 Sinocyclocheilus rhinocerous | reverse complement strand
TTAAATTCCACTTGGCTGAATAGGGATATTCAGGCTAAATAAACACATATAAATGAAATTAGATAAAATAGAGGTAAACTAAAATTCTAGCCAACACAGATAAAACCCAAGTATATGGGTTTTGACGGAGAGTGAAACCAAGAGTGAGGGGGTAGAGACAGAGAGAGAGAGAGAGAGAGAAAGAAATTGTTTAAACTAGTGATGGGGGTCTTTGACACATGCTTTGTAGAGCTTCAGAACCTCTGTCAACCTTTTTTTCTTCCGCGAATCCATGATTCGGAGCGTGCATCAAACTGCCAAAGTCATGTGATTTCAGTATACGAGGCTTCTTTACACATCATAGCTGTTTCAAATTGATTTGAAATTTTAATGGTTCGATGCTAGGTCTCATGAACCAGTGTCTATGATTTGTATGTGATCTCGTATCAATTTTATAAATTTGTACACATTTAGTGACGCATAAAATAATGGGAGGAGGCATATTTAAAAGTCTCCTATTGTTCTTTAAGTTTACTGAAATATAACGTATTAAAATACCCTTAATATTCAAGGGTATTATGGATCGTTGATTGCCTTTAATTGATTACACCTTAAATAAAACATTGGCTATTGGTTTGGTAAGGCGTTTCGTTGAGTTGAGTTTTCACTGCACTTACACTGTTCTGACCAGCAGGGGGTTATCAGCACAGAGTGCTTCGAAACAGTGAATCATTTGTGGCACAATTGATTCATTTGATTCAAAGCCTCGAGAAGCTTTGTCTCTCCCATCATTAGTTCAAATCAAAGTCCCTTAGTCTAAAAGGTCCCAAGGTCTGTAGTCTTTGGTTTAAATGTTACACTCTACACTCACACAGGTCTAAGTATTGGCTTATTGCTAACAGCTATCAGTTGATGTAGAGGGCTTTAACTTGTATGCGTTTAGGGCTGCTGGAGAGCTAGCTTTGGCTACATGCAGTTGTTTGTTTACACAAAGGTCTGTGAAGTGGGCGCTGTTATCAGATTAACCCGGAAGAGTCTGCTCACACTTCCGGGGGTCACGTGTTTCGCACGATTTTTTGCGCAGCTCGTCAGTGAACAACGGCTCTGTGTAGTTAATGCTGCTCAATGTGAAAGCCCGCAGGTGATGGAGATTAATCGTGCAGCCCTACTCTACACTTGCACCTGTCTATGTGTTGGCTGAGTGCTAACAGCTATCAGTTGATTTAGAGGGCTTTAACTTGTATGCGTTTAGGGTTGCTGGAGAGCTAGCTTTGGCTACATGCAGTTGTTTGTTTACACA
>NW_015661385.1:0-552 GCF_001515625.1 Sinocyclocheilus rhinocerous | reverse complement strand
CGATTTCACTTTTTTAACATTAGTTAGTGTGTAATGTTGCTGTTTCAGCATAAACAATAAGTTGCGGCGCTGAAAGTTCAATGCAAAGGGAGATAGTCTTTTAAAATTCTGGCAGCTTAATGCCTACAAAAACGGCTGGTAGGGACTACAACGAGTTACTTCCCGGGTTCGTGACATCACAAACTCAGACAAACCCTGCCCCAGGGAACATGCAACGAAGGGGGCGAGGCCATGCTGCGCTGCTTTAGAGAAGAGGATAACGTTCATATATGAATCGCGATTCTGTCTTCTAACGATTCTAATGGATTCACAAGTTTCAAAATCAGTGTTCTAAAGCATCGGTTTTTAATACTGTTCCTCACATCCCCCTTCTCTGCACACGCTCTGCATCTCTCTCTCTCGCTCTCATTCAGCTCAGCTCCAACAATTAACTGTTCCATGTATACACTTATTTTCACATAGCTATGAGAAGCGTTATACATGGACGTGCTTGCGGTTGCCGTACTGTATTAAAGGGGTCATATGATGAGATTTAAATTTTTCCTTTCTCTT
>NW_015661384.1:532-832 GCF_001515625.1 Sinocyclocheilus rhinocerous | reverse complement strand
GAATGTCTTTGGTCGAGATGCTTGGACTGGTTAGGACAGTCTTTCATTTTCACTACAGCGGGGCCTAGTTAGCACTAGCCCCACCCTGTCTTTCCCTGCCAGCAGCCACATGTCTCTTGATCTGGTTATGATGGACCCATTTGATGGACCCTGGTATGCGACAGTGGAGAGTTTGTCCACAATCTCATGCGGTACTGTCCAGTGTGGCAGAAACTTCTTTGATAGCCGATGAGAGGTTGTCTGAGGAGGCTGTGCGTAGCTGTAGTACCAGACCCTGTCGCCCACATCCAGTTCTTTGTG
>NW_015661384.1:0-279 GCF_001515625.1 Sinocyclocheilus rhinocerous | reverse complement strand
TGTGGAGTTGCTCTGATGGCCATGAGCACCAGGGGAAGTTTCACATCCCAGTCCTTCTGGTTAGCAGACACGTATTTTCTTAGCATGCTGACCACAGTCTGATTCATCCGTTCCACTTGGCCCGAAGAAATTGGATGGTGACTGATGTGCAGTTGTGCTTGTACTCCCAGGAGTTTCCAAATCTGCTGCATGATCTCAGCTGTGAAATGGGTGCCTCTCTCTGAGTTGACTCTTAGCGGCAGCCCGAACCTGGAGAAGATGTGATTCATCAGGAGGTAT
>NW_015661383.1:0-878 GCF_001515625.1 Sinocyclocheilus rhinocerous | reverse complement strand
TTTAAGTTTCTGTAGCCTATGTATATGATATGACGATAGTTTTACGCAAATGAAACGGTCAAATGCTCATGAAGTAACTCTCAAAGCAGTTCTGGGGATGTTGTTCATGTATTTATGTCCTCATTCAGTGAGACGGCAGATGCTGAAAACACCGCGAGCGTCACGCACTTCAGTATGTGTGTAGTATACAAAATCACGCATGTGCTATTCATATATACAGAGACACGCAGAACATGCAGGATTCATATTTAAATAGTCTTTTTGCGGCTTAATATTTACAGATACTAGTCCAAAGTGCGAGTCGATTTAAGTGTACTAACCTACTTTTGATTAATTCATCCAAACTTTGACAAATTCCATGACATTCCGCGTCATACAGTACATTCCATTTATATGACTGGATTCCGCCCACGTTTTGGACTATCTATTAAATAGATAATATTAAGGTGTTTTGCAACTTCAGTGTAGTGGATTGTGATTTATTGCAACGTCTGCTGCTGGCTTAGAGAGACAACTGATGCGTGATCACTGAAGCAGCTCCAGTTAGCATGCGCTTTCGGTGTGAGAGTGCAAAACTTTCCGTGCATTTAGCCTTCCACGCTGATTCGTCGGACTCGTGACTCCCAACAAATCAGATGGGCGGTGGGCAGAGATTGCTCTAGGCCACAGAGTGGTGAGTTCCGACAGGCTGCATCAGCGCCAGATAGCGTGTTTCAAAATTTAAATTATTTTATCGGCAAATCGGTTTTGAAAATGACAGATACCGATAATCATAAAAATGCTTAATATCGGCGTCGATAATCGGTCGACCCCTAGTAAGAAGCATCATCACAGGCACCGCACGTGAAAAATAATTTCCCGACTGAGAAAACGCACGT
>NW_015661382.1:0-643 GCF_001515625.1 Sinocyclocheilus rhinocerous | reverse complement strand
TAATTCGTCATAAATATTTACCTTTTTGAGTTGAAAAACCCTACACACTGCATTTTGCCCTTGGGCTTGTAAGGCCCAGATGTGCCTGAATGACTGTGTAGTGGTGAACGTAGTACTACTATGTATGTATTGTGATGAAATGTGCATCAGCTACAGTTCAGTGTGATCTCAGCATATGTGAAAATGATCACGTTCAGATATATAAATTCCAGAATATTCCAGGTTCATTACCATTCTAAACAAATCTTCAAATAACCTTCATTCCATTTTCTTCAGGACATTTTTTTGTAATAATAATAATAATAATAATAATAATAATAACAACAACATACAACTAAAATAATTATGTTTAATCATCATTACACTTAATACTACTACTACTAATAATAATAATAATAACAAGGTTCATTACCATTCTAAAAAAATCTTCAAATGACCTTAATTCCATTTTCCAGGATATTTTATAGTAGTAGTAGTAGTAGTAGTAATAATAATAATAATAATAATAAACTTAATCACCTTTAAGGAACAATAATTATATAGCATGTATTAATCTCAGTTAATATTCAAAACTTATACATTAAAAAAATTGGCACAATATGAATCATTAGTTAAGCATTAGTAAATAGTCCGTTCATCCTTT
>NW_015661381.1:0-1177 GCF_001515625.1 Sinocyclocheilus rhinocerous | reverse complement strand
CCAGGGAACGCCAGCGAACAGAATAGTCGCCGACCGAACACCTCTCCCGAAGTCCCAAAGGTCGCACACCAGACTGCAGAGCCAGGTAGGACTTCAGCCGAACAGCACAGCCACCCCGTTTTCCACGTTTCTTCCTCTGTCTCCTCACCGGTAGCGAGCACGGCCATCGCTAAAGATAGTCAGGTATCGATGACAGGAAAGGAGGAGGTGGATAGTATCAGCCATTTGAGTCATAGCCCAGCAAATTGATTTAACTGGTCCGCAGACTTAAGATAGTTGACCGGTCAATGTCATAGACCAATATCGCACACTGCGTTACTTTCAAAATAAAACAAAATAAAACAAACAATACAAATACTAGCTTCTGAGACAGACGGCACGCCATGTACACCGGCGCCATCTCCAGAAAAAAAAAACTTCTTTCTCTCTGCTTCTGGTGGCCTTCTAAGGCCTTAGATCTGGTGTCTCTCTCATTTAATTCAACATACCTGCATGCAGCTGGCCTTCTAAGGCCTTAGTTCTGGTGTCTCTCTCATTTAGTTCCACATATGTTGTTTTTAACAGTGACTTGGTGTGAAACAGTTCTCTTTTCAAGTCCTGTCTGATGGCTTTTTCCAGCGGCGCTTGGTGTCCAGCAGCTGTTAGAGCCTCCTGAAGACTGGTGATTTCATTTTGTTGCACCATTCTGTGAGGTTCTTTGCATCCGTTCTGTGCTTTCTCTCGTTGAGCAGGTGTCAGTTCTCTGCAGAATTCTGTGACTTGCAGTTTCAGCTCATTTACCTCCTGTCTGAGGCCCTTGAGGGTGAGGAGAGGATGATGCTGGTCAGGTCCTGGTGGTTCAGGCTGGGTGTCAGGTGTTCACTTGTGTCGCAGTCTCGCTGTTCCTTTCTCTGCCATTGCAGGTGGCTGGCTGCTTTGGGCTGAAGGATGTCCATCACAGTGCTCTGCTGGGTTTCCAAGTGGTCCTGGTGAGCTGGCAGGGCTGGATGTCTGTGGAATGTCTGCGACATACTGGCACACTTGTGGGAACACCAGAGAGAGAGAGGAAGAAGGCAAATGCAAGTATGTACAAAGGTGTTAAGCTATCTGTATGGGGAACGGCTGTGTAGGCTGTGTGAGGTATGAATAGCTTGTGAGAGGCAGCTAGTGAGGTAGGGTGCTATGTTTTTGTGTTCGT
>NW_015661380.1:0-2163 GCF_001515625.1 Sinocyclocheilus rhinocerous | reverse complement strand
GTTTGTTATATGTGAACTGTTGCGTTTAGTGATTGCTCTTCTACCCCCCTCTGTTATGTAATACACCTTTTTTTAATTGTAATAAAAATTACTTTGTATATCTATGTCCCCTGCCAATTTATCGTGAGCTGACCTGTGTTGCCTAAAAAGAAATTTATTAATAAAGGTCCCTGGGCTAGACCCAGGGTGGCGTAGTCGTGCTAAATCTCTAATGCTTTACTGCTTCGCCACATATACTCAATCGTCATTTTCCTTACGCCGTAAGAGATAAGGAGAAAGTTTATCACACCTGTCTGCAGGAGAACTTCTAATTATTAACTCACAATTTTTTTCTTCTAGAAAGTCATTCTTTTCCACAAAAACATAGAATTAGAATTTTGATATTGTCTTGAACTTACTGATTACTGAATGGGGTAATCGTCCCACTGTGTCTGAAATGTGAATTCTCTTCAATCAGGACTGCAAACTTAAAGCAAGTGAAAGTGGATTTCAACTGGGCCACTTTACAGATAAGATTCTTGTAATTGGAAAATAAGAATCAACGTTTTTTTATAGTGTTTTTTATTTGCATATGTAGGAGTTAAGGTGTACTTAACCACGAATATTCTGAGAATCTGTCTATAGATTGGCTTTTGGCTAAGGAGTGAGTGCATGCCAAGACATTGTCTCAAAACTTGTATTAGCCTATTTTGTCCTCATGAATACTATTCAAGTTACAGTAAGTAAATTGTTTTATTTGCCTTGAAAGTAGCTGTAACTTAATAAAACCTAGTAAGTATAACAACTAAGTAAAGATAACTAATTAAATCTAAGTAAGGTAAACTATTGGATAGTGCAGAGGCAGAGATTAAACACATCCTACCCCGGTGCAACTCAGTGTTGTGGAAATTTACTTTTAAAAGTAATGCATTACAATATTGCGTTACTCCCCCAAAAAGTAACTAATTACGTTTTTATGGAAAGTAATGCATTATGTTACTTTTGAGTTACTTCTTAAATCTGGGCAGGGCTTGCTTGTTTGCTTTTAATATTAAAAAAAGTTATTCTTTTACAAATGTAAAAGCCCTTTCACAACAACAGTGAAATGAATATGCCTCAGGCTGAAGGAAATATAAATTAATGTCTGTACAGTAGAGGGCGCAGCTCAAACAAATTGCATGAAGAATATGACGCAGGAGAAGAAAGTTAACACTATTCAGCAACAACAAAAATGAAACACAAATATGTCATTTTTGCTTAGTATGGTTGAATTGGATCATCGAAAATCAGTAGCAAAGACATTGGTTAATAAAATGGGATTAAATGGCTGCAGATGTTTTATTATATTAATATTTTGAGAGAATGCATCTGCTCTTTTTAGAGAAGATAAAGGTAAAGATGTATCTCCACTTTCATTATCATAAATAAAAAACAATATGACACATGAACAGGGCAGTCATTATGGGTATTGATTATGGGTAAGAGTTAAAGTTCAAATACCTTTTTTTCTGTTAAAAAGGGCATTGTTGGCACCATGCATAACAGGGTTATGTTATTTCTTGCAAATAGCATGCTAATCGTTTGTTGTTGTACTACTGTCTGTGTTTTACTTACAGGTTTTAGATGTAGTCTGATCTTGTCTAGATTGGCTGACAGTGAATAGAGCCACTAAAGAAGCATCACATTTAATAAAGACAATCCCATAGTGATCATAACACAGAGAAGTGCTTGTGTTACTCTCTCCTTCAGAAGTGTCATTTTTACTGGTACCCTATTTCATATTATAATATTATCTTCTGTTCAATCCATAATCCAATACATTTCAGAAAAAAAAAAGAAAAAAAAATAGATGCTTTATTAAAGTTCAGGAGGAGCACGTTCAGATAATTAACCTAATTAACACGAGAGGAGCACAATCAGTAATCAACCTAATTAACAATATACGAGGTGTATATATACACAGCAGACCTACCTCTGTTTCTTGACAATTTTCCAGCATCCTGGGTTTGGACCAAAATTCCAAGCTCGCAGCCCTCCCCTCGGACAGCACGCCAAATACGCATAACCCTTTACTCTGTTTATTGTATGTAAGTGTGAGCTCGTGAAAGGAAAATTAAATCTGTGTATGTAAATCTATGTAATCTATGATCTAAATATGATGCTTTACTATTGGCTTATTGGATG
>NW_015661379.1:1414-3413 GCF_001515625.1 Sinocyclocheilus rhinocerous | reverse complement strand
TTTTTTTTTTTTTTTTGAGCAACTGCATGGGATGGTACCCCCCTGGGAGTTGGTGCCCTACGCAAACTGCGTAGCCTACTCTGCGTATAGGGAGCGGCGGTATTGTGACCCACCCAGAATTGGCATAGAAGGCCCCAATTAAGTGGCATGTTGTTTTAAAAAGAAAGTTTTTATACCGACTAAGATTCGCTGAAGAATTAGGCTAGCCTTGTTGTTTATATGACTAAAGTGATCACTGTTAATATAAGAAACTCCAGGATTAAAACAAAAACAACTTACATTTCTGGCGTTAAAAGTGAAACTAAACATGTTAAAGAATAACCAGAAATCGTACACTTACCGCACATCAGTAATAAAAACAGCTCGGTACTGAAAGTGCTCTTCATATTGTTGCAGATTCCAGCGAAATTTCGATGACTGAATACAATGTCGATGAATATTTACGCACTCACCCGATGGGCAGCGATAACGGTTAACAAAGCCACTAAACAAAGAGATTTTTATACCGACTGTGACTGACTAATGTATTTATTGGTGATTTATATGCTCAAAAAGGCATTAAGTTTCTGTTTACAAACCTGACTGACCATAGCAAAACGCAACAGACCGCTATTCAACTACGCCTCCTCCTCAAAAGACTTTTTCTTCTTCTTTTTGTTGGCGGCTCACATTCTCAAATGAACCATTACCGCCATCTGCTGTGGGTAATGAATGAAAAGTTGCATAGCAAAATTGCTCAAAAAGTTGCCCCGTGTGTCATCAGCCTTAGATTAATGTTGTATATTATGTAAAACTTATCATGCAAATGAAATATTATAATTCTATTATAATAAATAAATAAATAAATGAACGCCTTACAAAGACACAATTAAAGGAAGAACACAGAAATACAGTTTTCATAGCTTTAAGATTGACTGAACTTTGGATAGTTGCCATATAGCCTACTTGTCTAAATCAACTTTGAACAATGAAAAGAGAGGTTTAGAACCAGTAAACTTTTGCTTATGGATGTGAAATTTAGCTAGCAGGAAACACAAATGTATTATGTAAAATTTCCCTGTATTCTCTTTTGAGTAGTCAAACAATCCAAAGAAAGCATTTTTAAAACAAAAAGAAAAGTCACTTACAAAATAAGATTGGATAAACATTAAAAAATCTTACCCCCTTTTTTTTGTGTGTGAGAACATTGCCAAAATAAATGAATAAAGTCTTCTTCACAAGAATGACAAAAACTGCAATTCACTTCAATGTCTGACTCATATTTTCTAAGAAAAGCTTTAATAGGGTAACATTTATGAATCAACTTAAATGTTATTTCTTTTACTTTATTGGTGATCAGATACTTATGAGGCAAAGTCCATACTTTCTCCCATGTGTGGAGCAACACTGGTGTTTCATTCTTGTATGAATGTAGCCTATTTTTGAACAAATCGAATGAGCCAATGATTCAACAATCTATTCATGAAGATAGTCACTTGCTTCGTTTCAATTTGAATCCGCCGTTTTGAACGAATCGTTGGATTTGAATGCTTCAGTTAATCGTTTATTAAAACAGGGACTTGCAGCACCTACTAGTGGTTTCTCTTTATGTAACAAGCAGTCCACTGAAGGCGAGATTAAGAACCCAAGTGCAGCTTTATTCCAAAAGTAATCCAAAACACAAACATAATCCAAACAGAGACTTGACTTGGCATGAACAGACTTGACATGAACAGTAGGCTAGTGATGGCGAGATGAAACCTCATGAAGCATTGAAGCTTTTCAGCCAAGTGGTTCACAAAAGGGTTCATTTCTCGAGGCTTCATTTGCTCACACTACCACCTGGTGACCAAAGAGTGTAAAACATGCAGATACATTACAGATGACCTGATGTGATCTGTAATACACTATATTTTGCGCCAGTTGAGGCTTGGAAATAAGGGAGAAAAAAAATCAATTTCCACGTAGACTAATCTATTTATATGAATATAATGTGTATTTTCTAGTGGTATATAATGAT
>NW_015661379.1:0-119 GCF_001515625.1 Sinocyclocheilus rhinocerous | reverse complement strand
TTCCACACTGATGCTGAGTCACTGGAAGAGAATTGAATCCTTATTTTTTCAGAATAATTTCCTTTTCCAGTGTCTATTTAGCCTGTTTATACAAGACATTGTCCCCCTTCCTGTAAGCA
>NW_015661378.1:0-1869 GCF_001515625.1 Sinocyclocheilus rhinocerous | reverse complement strand
GCTTCAGTCCAAAAGAAGTTAAATAAAAAGTGCCCATGCATTAAAAAAAAGTGTCTCACACGGCTCTGGGGGGTGAACAAAGTGTCACGGGTACAAAAGGAGGATTTAATTGCGAATGTGAAAATAACAGTTTATTAGGAAAAAGTCCCAACCAGACAAAAGGCAAGAGTCAAACAAAGCATGTGCAGGATATAGTCACTCTTGGTAGCGCAGGGACGCAAATGGGCACCCGTGGATGTCCTGAGAACATACGATCCTTGGGGCGAATCCTGGAACCGAAATCCAATGAGATGAAGGACAGGGGGAGGGAACTGAACACAGCGGGAACACCAAACGATCTGACAACACAGGGCGGATAGCACAGGTGTTAAATAGGTGAGCCGAAGAGGTACAACCTGGCGCAGATAAACAATCAGCAGCAATCACCGACACACCCACTCACACACACATACACACAGAGCGAAAATGAGTCAGTGAACCCATAAACCGTGACAGTACCCCTCCCCCTAGGAGCGCCTCCTGGCGCTCCCAGGCGAACTTACCCGTTGATTGTAATCATCAATAAGGGAGTGATCCAGAATGTCCCTGGCAGGAACCCAACTTCTCTCCTCTGGACCGTAACCTTCCCAGTCCACCAAGTACTAAATCCGCGTCCCCTCCGTCTCGAGTCCAGAATACGGTTGACCGAATAAGTTGGTTCCCCATCTACGAGGCGCGGCGGGGGGGGAACCAGGGCTGGCGGATTAATGGGTGAATGAAAAACGGGCTTCAATTTAGAGACATGAAAGACGGAATGAATTCTCCGGTACGCCGGAGGAAGTTTGAGGCGGACTGCCACTGGGCTAAGAATCTTAGTGACAGTAAATGGGCCAATAAATTTTGGGGCTAGTTTATTACAAACGGGGCGGAGAGGAATATTCTTGGAAGAAAGCCACACTTTTTGACCAACGACGTAGACGGGAGGCTTCGACCGGTGGCGATCGGCCTGAGCCTTAGTGCGCGCTCCCACCCGGAGGAGAGTCTCACGGGCTCTTCTCCAAGTGTGACGGCACCTCTGGACGAAGGCGTGAGCAGAGGGGACCGCGACTTCGGATTCCAGGTCAGGAAAAATGGGTGGTTGGTAACCTAAACTACACTCAAATGACGAGAGGCCCGTTGACGACACTGGTAATGAGTTATGAGCGTACTCAACCCATGAGAGTTGCTGGCTCCAGGAGGAGGGATTCTGTGCCACCAAACATCGCAACACTATCTCAAGGTCCTGGTTGGCCCGCTCAGTTTGGCCGTTGCTCTGACTCTCTCAAGGTCCTGGTTGGCCCGCTCAGTCTGGCCGTTGCTCTGAGGATGGAAACCAGAGGACAGACTGACACTCGCCCCCAGTAACTTACAAAACTCTTTCCAAAATTTGGAAACAAATTGGGGTCCCCTGTCGGAAACCACGTCCATCGGGAGGCCATGAATGCGAAAGACGTGATCAACGACAGTAACCGCTGTCTCCTTAGCAGAGGGTAATTTGGGCAAGGGAATGAAATGGGCCGCCTTCGAAAACCGGTCCACTACGGTCAAAACGACCGTATTACCCTGGGAGGGCAGGAGGGCAGTGACAAAATCGAGCGCGATGTGAGACCAGGGTCTCGAAGGGACAGACAGCGGTTGAAGTAACCCCCCCGGGGGTCGATTGGAAGTCTTACCACGAGCACAAACTGAGCAGGCCAAAACAAAATCCCGGATGTCACGAGCCATGGAATGCCACCAGAATCGCTGTAACCCCACCGAATAACGTCGGACCGTAATCTCTCTGGCACAAATAACTCGGTGGGCACACGGGCGGAGGCGTTACCCCTTCTAAGGCCGCACGAACCTTCGACT
>NW_015661377.1:963-1787 GCF_001515625.1 Sinocyclocheilus rhinocerous | reverse complement strand
AACTTTCCAAAATCTTTCATCATTTAAAGCAGAATGAGTCTCTTGGAAGAAAACACAGTTCGCTTTTTGTTCCTTGCAAAATAAAAAAATAGCTTTATGCTTAACACTGTTTTTTAACCCCCTAGCAAAGAAAGACATAACACTGTTTTTTAACCCCCTAGCATTCAAAGATAGAAAAGAAATAGACATAAAATAAATTAATGTATAACTGTCTCAGCTCTGAGGACACACTCAACATTAAACGCAGTAGTGAAAGTGCTGTCCTTAATAACTCTATAACAAAACCAACTAAAACATACAGTATTGCCTTTAGTTAAACACCTTTTCTTAAACAGTTTTATCAGATTATTTCCATCTGATATGTGGCAATCTTGAATACTTTAACGAGTCTACGTGTTACCTTGTGTTCATCAGTTACGGGTCAACTCTGAGTCCATCAATAAGTGCATAGCCTTCTTTTAGGAAGGCTCTCTTCCCGTTTTTTCTGGCTTGTTGAACTTTTGGCCACAACTTAGCACGAGCTTCACGATCTTCCTTTGAAAAGTCTTCATCTCTTTGCACACTCTTGCCTCTCTTGATTTTTTCCACACTTCATCACGCACAGTCCGCATTGCAAACTGAATGATCACTGGCCTGGGTAGCTTATTAGTAGCAGCGTCGTTTCTTTTTCCTAACCCAGGGGTAGGCAAGTTCGGTCCTAGAGAGCCGCAGTCCTGCAGAGTTCAGCTCCAACCCTAATCAAACACACCTGAATAAGCTAATCAATGTCTTCAGGATTACGCAGGTGAGTTTTTTTTTCAGGGTTGGAGCTGAACTCTGCAGGA